>NC_074676.1:57742480-57749980 GCF_029448725.1 Salvelinus fontinalis
CCAAATGGCACCCTGGGCCCATCAGGAAAATAGCAGTGATGGGGTAAAGGGGCTGTGGCAGGTTGGGGTAAAGGGTTGGGGGGGTAAGGCAGGTTAAAGGGCTGGGGGGGGTTAGGCAGGTTAAAGGGCTGGGGGGGTAAGGCAGGTTAAAGGGCTGGGGGGGTTTAGGCAGGTTAAAGGGCTGGGGGGTAAGGCAGGTTAAAGGGCTGGGGGGGTAAGGCAGGTTAAAGGGCTGGGGGGGTAAGGCAGGTTAAAGGGCTGGGGGGGGTTAGGCAGGTTAAAGGGCTGGGGGGGTAAGGCAGGTTAAAGGGCTGGGGGGGGTAAGGCAGGTTAAAGGGCTGGGGGGGTAAGGCAGGTTAAAGGGCTGGGGGGATAAGGCAGGTTAAAGGGCTGGGGGGGATAAGGCAGGTTAAAGGGCTAGGGGGTTAGGCAGGTTAAAGGGCTGGGGGGGTAAGGCAGGTTAAAGGGCTGGGGGGGGTTAGGCAGGTTAAAGGGCTGGGGGGGGTAAGGCAGGTTAAAGGGCTGGGGGGGGTAAGGCAGGTTAAAGGGCTGGGGGGGGTAAGGCAGGTTAAAGGGCTGGGGGGGTAAGGCAGGTTAAAGGGCTGGGGGGGTAAGGCAGGTTAAAGGGCTGGGGGGGTAAGGCAGGTTAAAGGGCTGGGGGGGGTTAGGCAGGTTAAAGGGCTGGGGGGGGTTAGGCAGGTTAAAGGGCTGGGGGGGTAAGGCAGGTTAAAGGGCTGGGGGGGTAAGGCAGGTTAAAGGGCTGGGGGGGGTTAGGCAGGTTAAAGGGCTGGGGGGGTAAGGCAGGTTAAAGGGCTGGGGGGGGTAAGGCAGGTTAAAGGGCTGGGGGGGGGTAAGGCAGGTTAAAGGGCTGGGGGGGGTAAGGCAGGTTAAAGGGCTGGGGGGGGGTAAGGCAGGTTAAAGGGCTGGGGGGGGTAAGGCAGGTTAAAGGGCTGGGGGGGGTAAGGCAGGTTAAAGGGCTGGGGGGGTAAGGCAGGTTAAAGGGCTGGGGGATAAGGCAGGTTAAAGGGCTGGGGGGATAAGGCAGGTTAAAGGGCTGGGGGGATAAGGCAGGTTAAAGGGCTGGGGGGGGTTAGGCAGGTTAAAGGGCTGGGGGGGGTTAGGCAGGTTAAAGGGCTGGGGGGATAAGGCAGGTTAAAGGGCTGGGGGGGTAAGGCAGAGGTGGAATCTGAAAGGAGGAACCTGATGAATGTAGAGCTGTTGTTTTGAGAGTTGGAGAGATACAAACGTTACTCTGAGGAATTCTCCCACTACCAGGGACTTGTTTTCCCCATGGCCCTCTATATAGTGCACTACTTTAGACCAGAGCCCTATGGCACCCTATTCCCTATATAGTGCACTACTTTAGACCAGAGCCCTATGGCACCCTATTCCCTATATAGTGCACTACTTTAGACCAGAGCCCTATGGCACCCTATTCCCTATATAGTGCACTACTTTAGACCATAGCCCTATGGAACCCTATTCCCTATATAATGCACCCTGTTCCCTAAGGTTGGGAATTGCAAGGGACTTCACAATAAGATATTATCGCGATACTTAGCTGGCCATCTGATCATTTGCGATTCAATACTGTGATTTTATTGAGATTCGATGTTCATCATATGTCTACTGCAGAGAGACAAGAGACCCCTACACCCCTACTGCTAGACCCAGCCGCCCTATGACTACCCCAGCCCCCCTCAGCCTACCCCCAGCCCCCCTATCCCTACCCCCAGCCCGCCTATGCCTACCCCCAGCCCCCCTATGCCTACCCCCAGCCCACCTATGCCTACCCTCAGCCCCCCTATGCCTACTCCCAGCCCCCCTATGCCTACTCCTAGCCCCCTATGCCTACCCCCAGCCCGCCTATCCCTACCCTCAGCCCCCCTATGCCTACCCCCAGCCCCCCTATCCCTACCCCCAGCCAACCTATGCCTACCCCCAGCCCCCCTATGCCTACCCCCAGCCCCCCTATGCCTACCCCCAGCCCCCCTATGCCTACCCACAGCCCCCCTATGCCTACCCCCAACCCCCCTATCCCTACCCCCAGCCCCCCTATCCCTACCCCCAGCCAACCTATGCCTACCCCCAGCCCCCCTATGCCTACTCCTAGCCCCCTATGTCTACCCCCAGCCCCCCTATGCCTACTCCTAGCCCCCTATGCCTACCCCCAGCCCCCCTATGCCTACTCCTAGCCCCCTATGCCTACCCCCAGCCCCCCTATGCCTACTCCTAGCCCCCCTATCCCTACCCCCAGCCCCCCTATCCCTACCCCCAGCCCCCTATGCCTACCCCCAGCCCCCTATGCCTACCCCCAGCCCCCCTATGCCTACCCCCAGCCCCCCTATGCCTACTCCTGCCCCCCTAGGCCTACCCCCGGCCCCCTAGGCCTACCCCCGGCCCCCTAGGCCTACCCCCGGCCCCCTAGGCCTACTCCCGGCCCCCTAGGCCTACTCCCGGCCCCCTAGGCCTACTCCCAGCTCCCTAGGCCTACTCCTAGCTCCCTTTTCCTACCCCCAGCTCCCTATGCCTAATCCTAGCCCCCCTATGCCTACCCCCAGCCCCCCTATGCCAAATCCTAGCCCCCCTATGCCTACCCCAGCCCCCCTATGCCTACCCCCAGCCCCCTATCCCTACCCCCAGCCCCCTATCCCTACCCCCAGCCCCCTATCCCTACCCCCAGCCCCCTATCCCTACCTCCAGCCCCCTACCCCCACCCCCCCTATCCCTACCCCCAGCCCCCTATCCCTACCCCCAGCCCCCTATCCCTACCCCCAGCCCACTATCCCTACCCCCAGCCCCTACCCCCCCTATCCCTACCTCCAGCCCCTACCCCCACCCCCCCTATCCCTACCCCCAGCCCCTACCCCCACCCCCCCTATCCCTACCCCCAGCCCCTACCCCCACCCCCCCTATCCCTACCCCCAGCCCCCTATCCCTACCTCCAGCCCCTATCCCTACCTCCAGCCCCTATCCCTACCTCCAGCCCCTATCCCTACCTCCAACCCCTACCCCCACCCCCCCTATCCCTACCTCCAGCCCCTACCCCCCCTATGCCTACCTCCAGGCCCCAATCCCTACCCCCAGCCCCCTATTTAGAGGTTGTAAAATTATACCTTAGATGTAAATATTCCTTTAACAATGATAAGACCCACTAATAATGTAATTATCTGATCTAAATAGTTGAACCTGCTTTGTTTGCAGTAAATATTGAACTGGGGTTCAAGATCTGAAAACTGACTTTTTTTTTTTTTTGTAAAAAGAAATAACCAGAACCTAATGCATATTCACTCATTAACAATCTCTCAAGTACAAGCCCACGCGCGCTAGTGATTAGCCAGCTAATCTTTATACTTCACGTTTAGCCCGCCTTGGCTCTCTTTGCTAACAAGGTAGAACAGTTGAATAGCTAAGAACACATTCTGTCTAATCTCCTCCTGTTTTGACCAGCTAATAAGCCTGTCCACTTTGTTCACATGTTCAAATCAACAAGCCGAGCTTATTTTGTCAGAATGAGAATAAGTTGCCAATTTCTTATATAAATTTTGTTTTGTGCGCGAAGGGGGAGAGGAAAGGAGCGAAGGGGGAGAGGAAAGGAGAGAAGGGGGGAGAGGAAAGGAGCGAAGGGGGAGAGGAAAGGAGCGAAGGGGGAGAGGAAAGGAGAGAAGGGGGAGAGGAAAGGAGAGAAGGGGGAGAGGAAAGGAGCGAAGGGGGAGAGGAAAGGAGCGAAGGGGGAGAGGAAAGGAGCGAAGGGGGAGAGGAAAGGAGAGAAGGGGGAGAGGAAAGGAGCGAAGGGGGAGAGGAAAGGAGCGAAGGGGGAGAGGAAAGGAGAGAAGGGGGAGAGGAAAAGAGAGAAGGGGGAGAGGAAAGGAGCGAAGGGGGAGAGGAAAGGAGCGAAGGGGGAGAGGAAAGGAGCGAAGGGGGAGAGGAAAGGAGCGAAGGGGGAGAGGAAAGGAGCGAAGGGGGAGAGGAAAGGAGCGAAGGGGGAGAGGAAAGGAGCGAAGGGGGAGAGGAAAGGAGCGAAGGGGGAGAGGAAAGGAGCGAAGGGGGAGAGGAAAGGAGCGAAGGGGGAGAGGAAAGGAGCGAAGGGGGAGAGGAAAGGAGCGAAGGGGGAGAGGAAAGGAGCGAAGGGGGAGAGGAAAGGAGCGAAGGGGGAGAGGAAAGGAGAGAAGGGGGAGAGGAAAGGAGAGAAGGGGGAGAGGAAAGGAGAGAAGGGGAGTGGATCAGATTGCAGCCTTTGGAGCAAGAGGACAAAAGATAGCCATGGGTGGGCGGGCCGTGGGCCGGGCGTTTGGGTGGGGGGCGGTGGTGGTGGTGGTGATAGCCAGGTGGTAGGAGGGTAGCAGGAAGACCCAGCCCGGCCCAGCCAGGTAGGAGGCTGGCGAGAACAAAGACGTTCCTGTATAACAGAGAAACCTTCCTAGCTCTTTACCTCCCAGAGAGACCAGGAGATAAACACTGACCGTCTCCCCCTGGCCTCTCTGTGTATGAGGATACCAGAGACATAGACACTACCTGCCCAGATTAACAGTATAATATACATGTGTTGTAGAGCGACCAGGAGATTAACACTGAGAGTCTCCCCTGGCCTGGAGATTAATACTGATAGTCTCCCCTGGCCTGGAGATTAATACTGATAGTCTCCCCTGGCCTGGAGATTAATACTGATAGTCTCCCCTGGCCTGGAGATTAACACTGATAGTCTCCCCTGGCCTGGAGATTAACACTGATAGTCTCCTCTGGCCTGGAGATTAACACTGATAGTCTCCCCTGGCCTGGAAATTAATACTGATAGTCTCCCCTGGCCTGGAGATTAATACTGATTGTCTCCCCTGGCCTGGAGATTAATACTGATAGTCTCCCCTGGCCTGGAGATTAATACTGATAGTCTCCCCTGGCCTGGAGATTAATACTGATAGTCTCCCCTGGCCTGGAGATTAATACTGATAGTCTCCCCTGGCCTGGAGATTAATACTGATAGTCTCCCCTGGCCTGGAGATTAATACTGATAGTCTCCCCTGGCCAAGAGATTAACACTGATAGTCTCCCCTGGCCAGGAGATTAATACTGATAGTCTCCCCTGGCCAAGAGATTAACACTGATAGTCTCCACTGGCCAAGAGATTAACACTGATAGTCTCCCATGGCCTGGAGATTAATACTGATAGTCTCCCCTGGCCTGGAGATTAACACTGATAGTCTCCCCTGGCCTGGAGATTAACACTGATAGTCTCCCCTGGCCTGGAGATGAATACTGATAGTCTCCCCTGGCCTGGAGATTAATACTGATAGTCTCCCCTGGCCTGGAGATTAATACTGATAGTCTCCCCTGGCCTGGAAATTAACACTGATGGTCTCCCCTGGCCAGGAGAGGAGACAGAAACCACTGCATTCCCAGATTAACATGGCTAAGGCTAGCGCTATGTGACAGTGAGAGGAGACACTGTATGCCCAGATTAAAATGGCTAAGGCTAGCGCTATGTGACAGTGAGAGGAGACAGAAACCACTGCATGCCCAGATTAACATGGCTAAGGCTAGCGCTATGTGACAGTGAGAGGAGACACTGCATGCCCAGATTAACATGGCTAAGGCTAGCGCTATGTGACAGTGAGAGGAGACAGAAACCACTGCATGCCCAGATTAACATGGCTAAGGCTAGCGCTATGTGACAGGAGACAGAAACCACTGCCTAGCCAGATTAACATGGCTAAGGCTAGCGCTATGTGACAGGAGACAGAAACCACTGCATGCCCAGATTAACATGGCTAAGGCTAGCACTATGTGACAGGAGACAGAAACCACTGCATGCCCAGATTAACATGGCTAAGGCTAGCGCTATGTGACAGTGAGAGGAGACAGAAACCACTGCATGCCCAGATTAACATGGCTAAGGCTAGCGCTATGTGACAATGAGAGGACACTGCATGCCCAGATTAACATGGCTAAGGCTAGCGCTATGTGACAGTGAGAGGAGACAGAAACCACTGCATGCCCAGATTAACATGGCTAAGGCTAGCGCTATGTGACAGTGAGAGGAGACACTGCATGCCCAGATTAACATGGCTAAGGCTAGCGCAATGTGACAGTGAGAGGAGACAGAAACCACTGCATGCCCAGATTAACATGGCTAAGGCTAGCGCTATGTGACAGGAGACAGAAACCACTGCATGCCCAGATTAACATGGCTAAGGCTAGCGCTATGTGACAGGAGACAGAAACCACTGCATGCCCAGATTAACATGGCTAAGGCTAGCGCTATGTGACAGGAGACAGAAACCACTGCATGCCCAGATTAACATGACTAAGGCTAGCGCTATGTGACAGGAGACAGAAACCACTGCCTAGCCAGATTAACATGGCTAAGGCTAGCGCTATGTGACAGTGAGAGGAGACACTGCATGCCCAGATTAACATGGCTAAGGCTAGCGCTATGTGACAGTGAGAGGAGACAGAAACCACTGCCTAGCCAGATTAACAGGGCTAAGGCTAGCGCTATGTGACAGTGAGACAGAAACCACTGCCTAGCCAGATTAACATGGCTAAGGCTAGCGCTACGTGACAGTGAGAGGAGACACTGCATGCCCAGATTAACATGGCTAAGGCTAGCGCTATGTGACAGTGAGAGGAGACAGAAACCACTGCCTAGCCAGATTAACATGGCTAAGGCTAGCGCTATGTGACAGGAGACAGAAACCACTGCATGCCCAGATTAACATGGCTAAGGCTAGCGCTATGTGACAGGAGACAGAAACCACTGCCTAGCCAGATTAACATGGCTAAGGCTAGAGCTATGTGACAGTGAGAGGAGATAAAACAAAACCAATGTGTCGATTGTAGTTTGTCCACTCACCCCACCCTCACCCCCTCCTGTCCACTCACCCCACCCTCACCCCCTCCTGTCCACTCACCCTACCCTCACCCCCTCCTGTCCACTCACCCTACCCTCACCCCCATCCTGTCCACTCACCCCACCCTGTCCACTCACCCCCACCCTGTCCACACACCCCCACCCTGTCCACACACCCCCACCCTGTCCACACACCCCCACCCTGTCCACACACCCCCACCCTGTCCACTCACCCCCACCCTGTCCACTCACCCCCACCCTGTCCACTCACCCCCACCCTGTCCACTCACCCCCACCCTGTCCACTCACCCCCACCCTGTCCACTCACCCCCACCCTGTCCACTCACCCCCACCCTGTCCACTCACCCCCTCCTGTCCACCCACTCCTCCTGTCCACTCACCCCACCCCACTCCTGCACTGAAACCCCAGGATAAGTGAAAGCAATATGGCGGTTCCTAATCTCCAGGTCTCGGTCACATCAGAGAACAGAAAGAGAGTAGAGATATTCAGGTGCTACCTTGGACAGGAACTTCTATAAGCAGGGCATGAACGTGTGAAGCGTTGGAATTGCAGTCTAGTCTAGATATATAGGAAGTGGGCTCTCCACCAGCCACAACTAACTGGACCGAGGCGTTTGTTGACTTTCATCCAG
>NC_074676.1:57754980-57839980 GCF_029448725.1 Salvelinus fontinalis
TTTTTCATCAGTAATAATTAAAGAAATGAACCCTGATCCAAAGCAATTGATGGTACATTAGCATGTGTTTGGGGCAGCAGTAACCGAAAGGTTGCTAGATCGAATCCCCGAGCGGACAAGGTAAAAATCTGTCGTTCTGCCCCCTGAACAAGGCAGTTAACCTACTGTTCCTAGGCCGTCATTGTAAATAAGAATTTGTTCTTAACTGACTTGCCTGGTTAAATAAAGGCTAATTATTTATTTTTTATAAATGAAGATACCTGATCGTAGAACATAAAGAGCCTCCAGAAAGTATTTGTCCCTTGACTTATTCCACATGAAGTCAAAATTGATTAAATTGATTAAAATCACTTCTCTCTCTCTCACCCATCTGCACATAATACCCCCTTAACAAAACAAAAAAAAAACATGTTCTTTGACATTTCTTCAAAAGTATTGAAAATGAAAATCCCCTCCTTGAGTCAATACATGTTAGAATCACCTTTGGCAGCGATTACAGCTGCGTCTTTCTGAGTAATTCTAAGAGCTTTCCACACCTGGATAGTACAATATATGCACATGACCATGCGTTTTAAATCTTCAAGCTCTGTCATGTTGGTCGTTGATCATTGCTAGACAGCCATTTTTCCAAGTCTTTTTCAAGTCTAGATTTTCAAGCGGATTTAACTAACTAGGCCACTCAGAAACATCCAATGTCGTCTTGGTAAGCACCTCCAGTGTATATTTGGTCGTGTGTTTTAGGTTATTGTCACTGCTGAAAGGTGAATTCGTCTTCTAGTGTTGGAAAGCAGACTGAACCAGGTTTTCCAATAGGATTTTGTCTGTGTTTACCTCTATACCATGATGCAGTCACAACCATACATGAAAATACAGAGAATTGTACTCTGTCATATGTTGTGCTGGATTTGCCCTAAACTTAATAACACGTTGTATTCAGGATATAAATGTTAATTTCATGACATTATTTTATATATGATTTTAAAGTAAGAAGAATAGAATTGAACTTTGCTGAATCAAATATTTTTCCCGTTCTGGTGCAGTGAGCATATGAAGTGGCTACATTGAGCGTAAAAGTGATCATTTGAAACAGGTCCTAAACGCTAGATTTAGAGTTTCTTGGCAACTTTAGTTGTAAAATGATACAAACCGTAGAAAATCACAACATGTATGACGAGACTACAGGCTATTGATGATTTGAAAAAGTAGCAAAGGCGGCTGTTCTCTCATCAAATTAATCATATTTTCACCCATCAGAATATTCTCAATTTAAATCTCGTCTTTACCAATATGTAAAATGACGTTGGATTTAGAAATGGCGCATTATCAAATGGGCCGGGCAACGATTACATGTCATCTGTATGCACTTGAATAGCAAAAGGAGGCAACTCGCTTTCCCGCCCGGTCCGTTTTGTAGGCTACTTCCGCTTTTTACAAATTCAAAGTTTTGAATCCGGCGTTGTTTTGCGTATCAATTCATAAACCATGTGCCATGGAATGGGTACATCGGAAATCTCTTCCCAACTATTTCGCAATTTATAAATGGCACAACGGTCAGTTTTTTTATCCATAAATGAAATTGGTATATGTTTTTTATTTATCACACTTAGGTTACATGTTGATTATTTTGTTTATTTTCCAGGAGCTTGTTTGATTTTCTTGTTAAAAGATCGTGGAAAACATTTACAGTTTACTCCATATTTGAGAAAGTTGTAACCTTAAAAACAATCTGCCTAGACATAGTTGGAAGTAATAGACCAACATAGTTACGGGTGGAGTAGGCATTGTGGTGCTGTAAAACCTTGGTAGAGCATGGGTGGAGTAGGCATTGTGGTGCTGGTAAACCTTGGTAGAGCATGGGTGGAGTAGACATTGTGGTGCTGGTAAACCTTGGTAGAGCATGGGTGGAGTAGGCATTGTGGTGCTGTAAAACCTTGGTAGAGCATGGGTGGAATAGGCATTGTGGTGCTGGAAAACCTTGGTAGAGCATGGGTGGAGTAGGCATTGTGGTGCTGTAAAACCTTGGTAGAGCATGGGTGGAATAGGCATTGTGGTGCTGGAAAACCTTGGTAGAGCATGGGTGGAGTAGGGACTGTGGTGCTGTAAAACCTTGGTAGAGCATGGGTGGAGTAGACATTGTGGTGCTGTAAAACCTTGGTAGAGCATGGGTGGAGTAGGCATTGTGGTGCTGGAAAACCTTGGTAGAGCATGGGTGGAGTAGGCATTGTGGTGGTGTAAAACCTTGGTAGAGCATGGGTGGAGTAGACATTGTGGTGGTGTAAAACCTTGGTAGAGCATGGGTGGAGTAGACATTGTGGTGGTGTAAAACCTTGGTAGAGCATGGGTGGAGTAGGGACTGTGGTGCTCATGTGTTTAGTTGTTGTACAACATAAATCCCTGTGGAAACAACATCGCCCACACCTACTAGTCAACCTCCTCAAAGCTGATTTGAGTCGTTCAAATACTTCATAATGGCTTCAGTTACCAGTGGAAAAACACACCACACACATGGCTTAACAAAAGGCCGATCTACCACCTAGGAGGTTTTTCATTTTACTTACTTCAGAAGACAGCTATAGTACATACTACTACTACTACTCCCCCCTTATTCAGCGGACACAAAATGGCACCCGGTTCCCTTTATAGTGCACTACTTTTGACCAGAGCCCTATGGGCACAAGGCACCCTGTTCCCTGTATAGTGCACTACTTTTAACCAGAGCCCTATGGACACAAGGCACCCTGTTCCCTGTATCGTGCACTACTTTTAACCAGAGCCCTATGGACACAAGGCACCCTGTTCCCTTTATAGTGCACTACTTTTAACCAGAGCCCTATGGACACAAGGCACCCTGTTCCCTTTATAGTGCACTACTTTTAACCAGAGCCCTATGGACACAAGGCACCCTGTTCCCTGTATCGTGCACTACTTTTAACCAGAGCCCTATGTAGGGATCAGGGTGCCATTTGTCACAGATAAAGCTTTCTCTCCCATTATGGGAGTTTCATTGACGGCAACAGAGCAGAAGGAACGGAGGGCGGCTTGGTAGGGTGGCTTGGTAGGGCGGCTTGGTAGGGCGTTAGATTATTTTCATTGCCCACCCTCCACCTCCCCCTCTTTTATGCCGCTGCTACTCTTATTATCTATACATAGTCACATTAATAACTCTACCTACATGTACATATTACCTCAATTACCTCGACTAACCAGTGCCCCCACACATTGACTCTGTACACATTGACTCTGTACCGGAACCCCCTGTATATAGCCTCCACATTGACTCTGTACCGTAACACCCTGTATATAGCCTCCACATTGACTCTGTACCGGTACCCCCTGTATATAGCCTCCACATTGACTCTGTACCGTAAGATCCTGTATATAGCCTCCACATTGACTCTGTACCAGTACCCCCTGTATATAGCCTCCACATTGACTCTGTACCGTAACACCCTGTATATAACCTCCACATTGACTCTGTACCGTAACACCCTGTATATAGCCTCCACATTGACTCTGTACCGTAATACCCTGTATATAGTCTCCACATTGACTCTGTACCATAACACCCTGTATATAGCCTCCACATTGACTCTGTACCGTAATACCCTGTATATAGTTTCCACATTGACTCTGTACCGTAACACCCTGTATATAGCCTCCACATTGACTCTGTACCGTAACACCCAGTATATAGCCTCCACATTGACTCTGTACCGGTACCCCCTGTATATAGCCTCCACATTGACTCTGTACCGTAATACCCTGTATATAGTCTCCACATTGACTCTGTACCCCCTGTATATAGTCTCTTTAATTACTTATTCATTTTTTTTTTTAATCTGCATTGTTGGTTCAGGGCTTGTAAGTGAGCATTTCACTGTAAGGTCTCCTTACACCTGTTGTATTCGGCGCATGTGACAAATAAAATGTAATTTGGTAAGACGCCTTGGTCTCCAAATAGAAAAGGAGTTTACTGAACCAACGGAGAATCTGTCCCCCGTACAGAGTCTCGATGAAGATAGAGATAGGACCAGTTGTTTATGACTTCACCTTGAGATGAACAGGCTCATTTAAGTGGCGGCACACTGCAACCCCTCTCGGCTAAATATGGAATGTATGTTTCCACACACGAGAGGGAGAGCGTGTGTGTGTGTGTGTGTGTGTGTGTGTGTGTGTGTGTGTGTGTGTGTGTGTGTGTGTGTGTGTGTGTGTGTGTGTGTGTGTGTGTGTGTGTGTGTGTGTGTGTGTGTGTGTGTGTGTGTGAACAGCCAAACGCATAGATGGCTGGGTTGTTTGTATGTGTATTCGTTAAGGTCAAACGTTTGTATAGTATCTGGTATTTAGAGGCGCACGCTATTTCCTAACAGGAAATTGCCTCGATGAGATGTTCACACGAAGGCTAGAGCTATTTGGTACCTACTACCATATGAATGTTCCACAGTCTCAATCGCTCTCCCGAGTGGCGCAGGGGTCTAAGGCACTGCATCTCAGTGCAATAGGCATCACTACAGTTCCTGGTTCTAATCCAGGCTGTATCACATCCGGCCGTGATTGGGAGTCCCATAGGGCGGCGCACAATTGGCCCATCATCGTCCGGGTTTGGCCGTCATTGTAAATAAGAATTTCTTCTTAACTGACTTGCCTAGTGAAATATATATATATATTTCTTTTTTAATAATCAGTACGTAGACTTTAAAAAAAAGCCTGCAAAAAAATACAACTACACAGAAATTGGATCATATATTCAACGACCGCATTTCCTCCTTCATACAATAAAACGCTATTCAAAACAAAGTAAATCTTTACTTCCTACATGTACTAACAGAACACTGACAGATAGAAGCATCCAATGAGGATTTAGGATACTAACCGTACAAATAAAAACAGCCTGTCCCGATTTAAAAACAAGGAGAGACAGGAGTATCTTTCTTCACGTCAGCATCTCAAATTGCACCGTAATCTCTATTTTGATTTTTTTACCTTTATTTAACAAGTCAGTTAAGAACAAATTCTTATTTTCAATGACGGCCTAGGAAACAGTGGGTTAACTGCCTTGTTCAGGGGCAGAACGACAGATGTTTACCTTGTCAGCTCGGGGATTCGAACTTGCAACCTTTCGGTTACTAGCCCAACGCTCTAACCACTAGGCTACCCTGCCGCCCCTATGAGTGATTCCATATGAAACCAGACCAAAAACCATACCATGATTTGGGTGATTTTCACAGAATTGAATCCACAGAATGGTCCTTTGGAAGAAGGATTGTTGACATATCTGACATTTGTATCTAAAAGCACAATTGAGAAATAATGTATAAAAGCTGGCCTATTTATGACATTTTAGTCTTGACCAGGCTTCCTTTAAACCCAGGCTTCCTTTTAAAAAACAGGCTTCCTTTTAAAACCCAGGCTTCCTTTTAAAAAACAGGCTTCCTTTTAAAAAACAGGCTTCCTTTTAAAAAACAGGCTTCCTTTTAAAAACCAGGCTTCCTTTTAAAAACCAGGCTTCCTTTTAAAAACCAGGCTTCCTTTTAAAAACCAGGCTTCCTTTTAAAAACCAGGCTTCCTTTTAAAAACCAGGCTTCCTTTTAAAAACCAGGCTTCCTTTTAAAAACCAGGCTTCCTTTTAAAAACCAGGCTTCCTTTTAAACCAGGCTTCCTTTTAAACCAGGCTTCCTTTTAAACCAGGCTTCCTTTTAAACCAGGCTTCCTTTTAAACCAGGCTTCCTTTTAAACCAGGCTTCCTTTTAAACCAGGCTTCCTTTTAAACCAGGCTTCCTTTAAAACCAGGCTTCCTTTAAAACCAGGCTTCCTTTAAAACCAGGCTTCCTTTAAAACCAGGCTTCCTTTAAAACCAGGCTTCCTTTAAAACCAGGCTTCCTTTAAAACCAGGCTTCCTTTAAAACCAGGCTTCCTTTAAAATCAGGCTTCCTTTTAAACCAGGCTTCCTTTTAAACCAGGCTTCCTTTTAAACCAGGCTTCCTTTAAAACCAGGCTTCCTTTAAAACCAGGCTTCCTTTAAAAAGGAGGGGAAAAAATATGTTTATATAAAACCAGATGTTTTAGACATATTTACAGTGAAACATAAATTCTGGACCTCATTTTGACAGTTTGTTACAAAAAAAATGATAGTATATATATATTGGATTTTTAGCAATAAATGTAGCCATTTTGGCCCCTAGTAGTACAGCTGCTCTGCACCGTGAGAAGGTCACCCCAAGGGAGGGGCTCGGTATAAAATACCCTCTCTTCTAGATGTGCTGGGTGATACCACAAGGCTTACTATAAAATAAAAAAAAGCATCGTGCCATGTTCGGCAATGGTCTTGGTAAGTGGATTGTGCCATTATATTTTGTATAATACCTCCTTGACTAGACCACTGACGTTATAATTCAAAAAGGAAGTACAGCTTTCCTGTTTCATCCTTCTTTTTTTTTTTTAAACAAACAAATTTAGGCAGAAGATTATACCGTCTGTTTATATTCTTAGCTACCTCCATGGTAAGAAATTGATGATAATGGTGATCATGTCTGCATCTTTGTCTTCACCTCACAACTGCTATGACAGACTTGTGGGCACTCTGATAAAACGCAGTTGGCTCATAGTTCAAATGGTTCTGAATTCTGATCCCACATTGGGCAGTTAAAAAAAAAAATATATATATATATATATATATATATATATATATATATATATATATATATATATATATATATATATATATTTTTTTTATATATATATATATATATATATATATATATATATATATATATATATATATTAATCCTTTATTTTACAATATTGATCCTCGTGCACACAAACTTTTAATTCTGAAAAGTGAAAGCATACCTGTGAGAAGGTGGTCGCCCTGTTAGTAACGTTAGATATAGGTATTTATACTGTACCTAGGACCAGTCTTAGTTAATTTGACCATTGGAAAAAGAGCTACTGTGTAACAGTTTTAACTTTACGTCGTCCCCTCGCCCCGACACGGGCGCGAACCAGGGAACCTCTGCACACATCGTTACCCATCGCTTCACAAAGGCCGCGGCCCTTGCAGAGCAAGGGGAACCACTACTTAAGTCTCAGAGCAAGTGACGTAACTGATTGAAATGCTACTAGCGCGTACCCGCTAACTAGCTAGCCATTTCACATCCGTTACAACTGCGTAAATACTGAAATGTGGGTTGGATTAATAATTAATATTGTTAGGTTAGATTACGTGTTGGTTATTACTGCATTGTCGGCACTAAAAGCACAAGCATTTCGCTACACTCGCATTAACATCTGCTAACCATGTGACAAATAAAATTTTATTTGATTTTGAATAATGTTTATTTTTCAAGGTGATGACTGCACTTTTCTTCCCAACACAACACCGCAATAAATCCAAGTCCACCGTTTGAATCCCAAAACGAAACATAGTGGAAATAGATGTTAGGAACGTAGCACCTTCCTACTGTGAACTCGGCCCCTTACCTGTCCAGAGCCATTTTTTAAATCAGAAACACCAACATTATCCACAAAAAAAAAACAAGCTATAACTAGCAAATGTTTCATTTCACTGTTAGAATCGAGAAGTTTCGAAGTTTCGAGCTGGGGGCGTAGCCACAAACGTGAATAATTTGCGTTGTTTACTTCAAAACGACCAGCACACAGTTCTCACTTCTTCTAAGGTAAGATTTTTTGAAAACGTTAGTTTTTCCACTGTCTGTCATCATTCCCGTGTGGGTGTTCTGTGCCTGGCTGTGATAATTACAAAATATGTATTATTTTTTAACCATTCTATCTACCAGGGATTCACCCCGATTCTGCCAGTGGCTTGCGGCTATCAAGAATGATGCGGTGACCTAAAGTCATATCAGAGGGATTTTCAGTCTGAACTCGACGACAGCTGAGAAGTGATGCGATAAGCAGCGATTTGTTTCCCGCAGCAATATTTCTCAGCCAGTCTCAGCTGCCTAGCACCAACCATAGACTAGTTATACACATTCCTCATTGCTACCAACACACAGTGTGAGTTAGCTATATCGACATGTCTAATTTTAGTAACGGAGTGTTTTCCTTTTTGGTAACATTAGAACCAACATGTTCACTCTGCTGAAGGTAGCTACCAGTCTAGCAGCGACTACCATGGAATAGGACAAATTGATTGATAGTGTGTATTCCAAACGATAGCTATACTATAGCTGATGGCTTTCAGAGTTCAATACAGGACTGTAACATTAGCTAGCCAACATACCCAGCTAGGCTAGCAAGCTAGCCAACATGCCCAGCTAGGCTAGCAAGCTAGCTAACGTACCCAGCTAGGTTAGCAAGCTAGCTAACATACCCAGCTAGGCTAGCAAGCTTGCTAACATACCCAGCTAGGCTAGCAAGCTAGCCAACATACCCAGCTAGGCTAGCAAGCTAGCTAACGTACCGAGCTAGGTTAGCAAGCTAGCTAACATACCCAGCTAGGCTAGCTAATGTACCCAGCTAGGTTAGCAAGCTTGCTAACATACCCAGCTAGGCTAGCAAGCTAGCTAACATACCCAGCTAGGCTAGCAAGCTAGCTAACATACCCAGCTAGGTTAGCAAGCTAGCTAACGTTAGGTTACATGTGCCAATTTAGTGACTGGTTAGCTAATAGCCAGCTGACAACATTGAAATGTCCACATTAGGTATGCTTAACTATCCAGTCTAATAAAGATCAATATAATTCAGTGGGGTGGTTCAACTGTGTACTGTTGTGGATTTTGTTGTAGATGGTACAGAATCTGATTTCACCAACATACACTTCCAACCCCAAGCTTTGCACAAGGTGAATGAATGTAAGTTTACCAAAACATTTACAAGCTGATGGCTTCGATAGCTCAATTTACAGTAAGCATGGTATAAAACACAATTAGATAGTGTGTGAATGGTTTGTGTTACGGGGTTACAGGTGGTTAGAGGTAAAATGAGGACCACAGAGTGCCTTTTTTTGGTTACTACTCGGGTCTCCCGAGTGGCGCAGCGGTCTCAGGCACAGCATCTCAGTGCTAGAGGCGTCACTACAGACCCTGGTTTGATTCCAGGCTGTATCACAGCGATCTAAGGCACAGCATCTCAGTGCTAGAGGCGTCACTACAGACCCTGGTTTGATTCCAGGCTGTATTACAAGCGGCCGTGATTGGGAGTCCCATAGGGCGAGGCGTACAATTGGCACAGCGTCGTCCGGGTTTGAGTTTAGTCGGGGTAGGCCGTCACTGTAAATAACAATTTGTTCTTTACCGAATTACCAAGTTAAATAAAAAGGTTACATTTCATTGTAGGATTATAATGAAAACATCAACTATGTAGAAAATAGTAAACAAATAAAGAAAAACCCTGGAATGAGTAGGTGTGTCCAAACTTTTGACCGGTACTGTGGAAATGGATGCAGACAATTACATTGATAAAAGCTACAATATTAAAAGTTGATCTTATTGGTCTATAGGTTAATTGACATCATTTAGTGTAATTAAAAATTGCCTCCTGTGTGTGTTAGTCGTGATGCATCTTATTCACACGTGCACAGCATACAGAGCAGCGTTTGACTGTAATAGACCCATCACCTGTCAAACGGCACGAGAGCTGCTTCTGAAAGCCTGCTCCGGCTCGTGGCTTCTGGAGTCAAACATGCTTTTATAAGCCCAGTCATTGCGCAACAATTCTAAATGCAATCGCATGTAAAATAAAAAAAATAACTTTTTGGGATGGCGACGATTAAGGGCTACTAGTGTTATTTCTCAACTTGTAATTGAAGTGCGTCTCCAAGGCAACAGTAGGCAGGATATGAGCGCCCACCACTTTGCAAATGTGAACTGGAGGCTTGTATTCATTTTTGGAAAACGTATACTTAAAATAGTCTGGAACCGCAACACTGTACTTCATATGGAGGCATGTCTTGCATCAAAGTAGCCGAGACAAATCCGACCATAGAAACATAAGAGGCTATTATTTTATAAAAGTCCATTGAAACCAGCAGTCTTCTCCTATTGGTTGTCATATCATAGCTTTCTTTCATTGTCCAGAAGCCAAAAGGAACAAGCCTAGTCATATTATCAAGCCACGCTAGTGAGTGAATGAATGGACATTTTATTTTCGTGTCAAATCGGCCAAATTGGCAACCCAACCCATAGGGGATTAATTGACACATTAAACAAAACCTTTAAATAATTCACTAATGTAATTAAACTATAAATTCTTCTTCCGGTGTTCTCTGCATCGTCCATCACATAATGAGTGAAAGTAAATAAGGTTATCCAAACAATAATTACATCCCTAGAGCAATAAAATAATACACACAGTAGTTACATCTTTAGAATCCCCCCTCTAAGTTCCTAACGGAGATCTCTGTCACACGATACCGATCGCAATCAGGGGCGCCGTTAAGAACGGTGCTTTCCCGCCTTTTAGCAAATGTTTGAAAATGCCGTTTTTATTGGGCTGCTTCATTACAGGAAGTTGCATGTTCTGTCAATATGTATTAGCATCATCTAAAATATGATTTATGTCATTCTAACGCAACGTGGGTGGGACGGCCTAACGCGCCGTGGGTGGGACGGCCTAACGCGCCGTGGGTGGGACGGCCTAACGCGCCGTGGGTGGGACGGCCTAACGCGCCGTGGGTGGGACGGCCTAACGCAACGTGGGTGGGACGGCCTAACGCAACGTGGGTGGGACGGCCTAACGCAACGTGGGTGGGACGGCCTAACGCGCCGCGGGTGGGACGGCCTAACGCGCCGCGGGTGGGACGGCCTAACGCAATGTGGGTGAGACGGCCTAACGCAACGTGGGTGGGACGGCCTAACGCAACGTGGGTGGGACGGCCCTAACCCGGACGACGCTATGCCAATTGTGCGTCGCCCCACGGACCTCCCGGTTGCGGCCGGCTGCGACAGAGCCTGGGCGCGAACCCAGCCCAGCCTGGGTGCGAACCCAGAGACTCTGGTGGCGCAGCTAGCACTGCGATGCAGTGCCCTAGACCACTGCGCCACCCGGGAATCAGATCAGGGAGTGTAACACACTGGACTGGTAGCGACCAGGGCATTGTGCCAACCTGAAATGTACCAGAGACTGTTGAACTAAAGAACACATCCTGGGGGCGAACACTCAACCCAGGAATCGGGACTAACAAATATTGAAAAGGATACGTAAAAGCACTATCAGTTAACACACGCATTCCAACCCATGAGACCACGTTTATTATGCTTTGGCCTTTTCGCTGTGCATCACGAGTCATGACTACTCTCACAGTGAATATTTCCTTGTTACGGGCTTTGTAAGAGACTCGGACTAAAAAAAAAAAGAGTCAAATGGCTTGGATTCTGTAGACCTGGGAAAATCGTCCTAGTTACCTACCTTTATTTAACCTCAAAATGTATCTGCTTCCAGCAGTGACTAAATCCCTCGTGAATACCAACACAGACGTATGAAGAGGAGAAGAACATTTTTTACGCAATACATATATTAACAGATTCTTCTTCTCTGCCTCAGGTCAGACAGTAGGTCAAACTTAAGCAAGCTCGCGGCTCTCTGGGGTTCGCTAGGGTTCACTACGCTCCGTCACCGCCCACCTGAATGGTCTGGTGCGTTCACTCTCATTAATTAATGCTAGTTTTCCTGTGTGTCGGTTTCTCCTGAGTCTTGACACGTCTCTGAAGGATGGTTGGACCTGCCTGGAAGTGGTCTGTCCGGGTGACAGGCTCTGTGGACGGTTCCTTGTGAGATAACTGGGAAAGCAGCCTGGAAGTGGACTTCACAGGCAGGGTTAAGGCTAGCCCCTCACTACTAACTACAACCACATGCAGCCATTACCTCAGCTGCAACCTGCCATTCACATCAGGGAAACACCCGGTCAAATTCATTCACAGGCAGGGAGGGGGAGAGGCATGAGGGTCCGGGGGAGAGCGATGAGGGAGAGAAGGGGAGGCGGATGAGGGAGAGAGGGGCAGGGGGATGAGGGAGAGAGGGGCAGGGGGATGAGGGAGAGAGGGGCAGGGGGATGAGGGAGAGGGGGAGGCGGATGAGGGAGAGAGGGGGCAGGGGGATGAGGGAGAGAGGCATGAGGGTCCGGGGGAGAGCGATGAGGGAGAGAGGGGCAGGGGGATGAGGGAGAGAGGGGCAGGGGGATGAGGGAGAGGGGGAGGCGGATGAGGGAGAGAGGGGGCAGGGGGATGAGGGAGAGAGGCATGAGGGTCCGGGGGAGAGCGATGAGGGAGAGAGGGGCAGGGGGATGAGGGAGAGAGGGGCAGGCGGATGAGGGAGAGGCGGATGAGGGAGAGAGGGGCAGGGGGATGAGGGAGAGAGGGGCAGGGGGATGGGGGAGAGAGGGGCAGGGGGATGAGGGAGAGAGGGGCAGGGGGATGAGGGAGAGAGGGGCAGGGGGATGAGGGAGAGAGGGGCAGGGGGATGAGGGAGAGGGGGAGGCGGATGAGGGAGAGAGGGGGCAGGGGGATGAGGGAGAGAGGCATGAGGGTCCGGGGGAGAGCGATGAGGGAGAGAGGGGCAGGGGGATGAGGGAGAGAGGGGCAGGCGGATGAGGGAGAGGCGGATGAGGGAGAGAGGGGCAGGGGGATGGGGGAGAGAGGGGGAGGCGGATGAGGGAGAGAGGGGGAGGCGGATGAGGGAGAGAGGGGGAGGCGGATGAGGGAGAGAGGGATGAGGGAGAGAGGGGCAGGCAGAGAGATGAGGGAGAGAGGGGCAGGGGGATGAGGGAGAGAGGGGCAGGGAGAGAGAGGGGCAGGGGGGCAGGCGGAGAGAGGGAGAGAGGGGCAGGCAGAGAAGGATGTCGGGAAAAAAATTAGAACTGAAACATACATTACTCCCTGCTATGGGGAAATGCAGGTTTTAACTAATTAAACAACAGAATATGATCTACATGATCAGTCTCTATGTGTAAAATAAAAAGTGGTTCATGTGAAACTAACTCACAGCTAAAACATGTGAAGAAAGCAATCTAAAGTTATTTGTTGCCTGGACTTTACTGCAAATGATACTCAAGTCTTGAGAAAAAACACTATTCACTAATATCGCAGTTACCATGACAGCCTTTATAATAGAACACGTGTTACCATGACAGCCTTTATAATAGAACACGTGTTACCGCGACAGCCTTTATAACAGAACGCGTGTTACCGCGACAGCCTTTAGAATATAACGCCTGTTACCACGACAGCCTTTATAATAGAACACGTGTTACCACGACAGCCTTTATAATATCGCAGTTACCATGACAGCCTTTATAATAGAACGCTTGTTACCACGACAGCCTTTATAATATCGCAGTTACCACGACAGCCTTTATAATAGAACGCTTGTTACCATGACAGCCTTTATAATAGAACACGTGTTACCATGACAGCCTTTATAATAGAACACGTGTTACCATGACAGCCTTTATAATAGAACACTCGTTACCACGACAGCCTTTATAATAGAACACTCGTTACCACGACAGCCTTTATAATAGAACACTCGTTACCACGACAGCCTTTATAATAGAACGCTCGTTACCACAACAGCCTTTATAATAGAACACTCGTTACCGCGACAGCCTTTATAATAGAACACTCGTTACCGCGACAGCCTTTATAATAGAACGCTTGTTACCGCGACAGCCTTTATAACAGAACGCTTGTTACCGCGACAGCCTTTATAACAGAACGCTTGTTACCACGACAGCCTTTATAATAGAACACTCGTTACCGCGACAGCCTTTATAACAGAACGCTAGTTACCGCGACAGCCTTTATAATAGAACACTCGTTACCGCGACAGCCTTTATAATAGAACGCTCGTTACCGCGACAGCCTTTATAATAGAACGCTCGTTACCACGACAGCCTTTATAATAGAACGCTCGTTACCACGACAGCCTTTATAACAGAACGCTTGTTACCGCGACAGCCTTTATAACAGAACGCTTGTTACCGCGACAGCCTTTATAACAGAACGCTCGTTACCGCGACAGCCTTTATAATAGAACGCTCGTTACCGCGACAGCCTTTATAATAGAACGCTTGTTACCGCGACAGCCTTTATAATAGAACGCTTGTTACCATGACAGCCTTTATAATAGAACGCTTGTTACCATGACAGCCTTTATAATAGAACGCTTGTTACCGCGACAGCCTTTATAATAGAACGCTTGTTACCGCGACAGCCTTTATAATAGAACGCTCGTTACCGCGACAGCCTTTATAATAGAACGCTTGTTACCGCGACAGCCTTTATAACAGAACGCTTGTTACCGCGACAGCCTTTATAATAGAACGCTTGTTACCATGACAGCCTTTATAATAGAACGCTTGTTACCACGACAGCCTTTATAATATCGCAGTTACCATGACAGCCTTTATAACAGAACGCGTGTTACCACGACAGCCTTTATAATATCGCAGTTACCATGACAGCCTTTATAACAGAACGCTCGTTACCACGACAGCCTTTATAATATCGCAGTTACCACGACAGCCTTTATAATAGAACGCTCGTTACCGCGACAGCCTTTATAATAGAACGCTCGTTACCGCGACAGCCTTTATAATAGAACGCTCGTTACCACGACAGCCTTTATAATAGAACGCTCGTTACCACGACAGCCTTTATAATAGAACGCTCGTTACCACGACAGCCTTTATAATAGAACGCTCGTTACCACGACAGCCTTTATAATAGAACGCTCGTTACCGCGACAGCCTTTATAATAGAACGCTCGTTACCGCGACAGCCTTTATAATAGAACGCTCGTTACCACGACAGCCTTTATAATAGAACACTCGTTACCGCGACAGCCTTTATAATAGAACACTCGTTACCGCGACAGCCTTTATAATAGAACGCTCGTTACCGCGACAGCCTTTATAATAGAACGCTCGTTACCACGACAGCCTTTATAATAGAACGCTTGTTACCACGACAGCCTTTATAATAGAACGCTCGTTACCACGACAGCCTTTATAATAGAACGCTCGTCACCACGACAGCCTTTATAATAGAACGCTTGTCACCATGACAGCCTTTATAATAGAACACTCGTCACCGCGACAGCCTTTATAATAGAACGCTCGTTACCGCGACAGCCTTTATAATAGAACGCTCGTTACCGCGACAGCCTTTATAATAGAACGCTCGTTACCACGACAGCCTTTATAATAGAACGCTCGTTACCATGACAGCCTTTCTAATAGAACGCTCGTTACCACGACAGCCTTTCTAATAGAACGCTCGTTACCACGACAGCCTTTCTAATAGAACGCTCGTTACCACGACAGCCTTTCTAATAGAACGCTCGTTACCGCGACAGCCTGTATAATAGAACGCTTGTCACCACGACAGCCTTTATAATAGAACGCTTGATACCACACATCTAAATATTGCACTTGGGGGGGGGGGGGAACATCTTAAAGTAGAAATAGAATGAAACAAACAGGCTTTTTATTTTTTCTCTATTATAGTGGCCACTATAGACATCAATCAAGTGTGCAAGACTAAAAAAAATATATATATATCTCACACACACTGTCAAATTCCACACAACGAAAACAATATCTTTGGGCTACACTGCACATTATTACATTGTACACTTTCTGCCTGTGGACATCTGTTCTACAATGTGCCAGTAGAGCATGATACCCTTTGTTGGCATGATTGATCTCTTTCAGGCAGAGAGTACACCTGGCATACCCCTTTTATCCAGAGAGTACTCCTGGCATACCCCTTTAATCCAGAGAGTACACCTGGCATACCCCTTTAATCCAGAGAGTACACCTGGCATACCCCTTTAATCCAGAGAGTACACCTGGCATACCCCTTTAATCCAGAGAGTACACCTGGCATACCCCTTTAATCCAGAGAGTACACCTGACATACCCCTTTAATCCAGAGAGTACACCTGGCATACCCCTTTAATCCAGAGAGTACACCTGACATACCCCTTTAATCCAGAGAGTACTCCTGGCATACCCCTTTAATCCAGAGAGTACTCCTGGCATACCCCTTTAATCCAGAGAGTACTCCTGGCATACCCCTTTAATCCAGAGAGTACTCCTGGCATACCCCTTTAATCCAGAGAGTACTCCTGGCATACCCCTTTAATCCAGAGAGGACACCTGGCATACCCCTTTAATCCAGAGAGTACACCTGGCATACCCCTTTAATCCAGAGAGTACACCTGGCATACCCCTTTAATCCAGAGAGGACACCTGGCATACCCCTTTAACCCAGAGAGTACACCTGGCATACCCCCTTTAATCCAGAGAGTACACCTGGCATACCCCTTTAATCCAGAGAGTACACCTGACATACCCCTTTAATCCAGAGAGTACACCTGACATACCCCTTTAATCCAGAGAGTACACCTGGCATACCCCTTTAATCCAGAGAGTACACCTGACATACCCCTTTAATCCAGAGAGTACTCCTGGCATACCCCTTTAATCCAGAGAGTACTCCTGGCATACCCCTTTAATCCAGAGAGTACTCCTGGCATACCCCTTTAATCCAGAGAGGACACCTGGCATACCCCTTTAATCCAGAGAGTACTCCTGACATACCCCTTTAATCCAGAGAGTACTCCTGGCATACCCCTTTAATCCAGAGAGTACACCTGGCATACCCCTTTAATCCAGAGAGGACACCTGGCATACCCCTTTAATCCAGAGAGGACACCTGGCATACCCCTTTAATCCAGAGAGTACACCTGGCATACCCCTTTAATCCAGAGAGTACACCTGGCATACCCCTTTAATCCAGAGAGGACACCTGGCATACCCCTTTAACCCAGAGAGTACACCTGGCATACCCCCTTTAATCCAGAGAGTACACCTGGCATACCCCTTTAATCCAGAGAGGACACCTGGCATACCCCTTTAACCCAGAGAGTACACCTGGCATACCCCTTTAATCCAGAGAGTACACCTGGCATACCCCTTTAATCCAGAGAGTACACCTGGCATACCCCTTTAATCCAGAGAGTACACCTGGCATACCCCTTTAATCCAGAGAGTACACCTGGCATACCCCTTTAATCCAGAGAGTACACCTGGCATACCCCTTTAATCCAGAGAGTACACCTGGCATACCCCTTTAATCCAGAGAGTACACCTGGCATACCCCTTTAATCCAGAGAGTACACCTGGCATACCCCTTTAATCCAGAGAGGACACCTGGCATACCCCTTTAATCCAGAGAGTACACCTGGCATACCCCTTTAACCCAGAGAGTACACCTGGCATACCCCTTTAATCCAGAGAGTACACCTGGCATACCCCTTTAACCCAGAGAGTACACCTGACATACCCCTTTAATCCAGAGAGTACACCTGGCATACCCCTTTAACCCAGAGAGTACACCTGGCATACCCCTTTTATCCAGAGAGTACACCTGACATACCCCTTTAATCCAGAGAGTACACCTGGCATACCCCTTTAATCCAGAGAGTACACCTGGCATACCCCTTTTATCCAGAGAGTACACCTGACATACCCCTTTAATCCAGAGAGTACACCTGGCATACCCCTTTAATCCAGAGAGTACACCTGACATACCCCTTTAATCCAGAGAGTACACCTGGCATACCCCTTTAATCCAGAGAGTACACCTGGCATACCCCTTTAATCCAGAGAGTACACCTGGCATACCCCTTTAATCCAGAGAGTACACCTGGCATACCCCCTTTAATCCAGAGAGTACACCTGGCATACCCCTTTTATCCGCTGTACTGAAGAAGTGAGAAAGAGGGATAGTGTGGTTCCTTTCACCTCTATAGCGGCATCCATCTTAAGTCAGGCCCAGTTTAATTAAGCCAGGCCCAGTTTAATTAAGCCAGGCCCAGTTTAAACCAGGCCCAGCTCCAGGTACACTTCATCCCTGAATACACTTGTTTAACAAGCAACGCCTCATTTTCACCTAATTCTCTCATTCTGAAAATGTACCACATACTGTAGAGGGAAAACATTCGTTAACAGATAGTTGTTAGTTCGTTAGCTAGTTAACATTTCACACAGATTGCCAGGGTTCAGTAAGTAACTAATGCGTTATAACTTGAGGAACGGCAAGGAGTCGTGTACCAGTTGATACTGTAGAGAACTGGTTAGGTTACTAACGTCAGCTAATCTGATGTTGTAACGTTAGCTAGCTAACATTAGCTGTCTGACTTTATTAGCAAGCTAGTTTCACACCATAAACTGAATTATTTGATCAGATGAGTTGGCTAATGTTGCTCAACATTTCTCTGGTAAGCTAACGGAGAATTCGATCCAGCTAGCAAGATACTTAAAATACTTGTTCCGCCACACTTTCTCCCTCACCTCAAACTTTCCAAATGCCAGTTGTTTTTCCGGTTACAGCTCATGAAGAACGCTTCATCACCTTCTCATCCCCGTTATCCGTGGTCAGGCTTCTCACCTAACGTTACCTCTTCCTTATCGTTCAGGGGACCCCCTGCTGTAACCTTCTCACCTAACGTTACCTCTTCCTTATCGTTCAGGGGACCCCCTGCTGTAACCTTCTCACCTAACGTTACCTCTTCGTTATCGTTCAGGGGACCCGCTGCTGTAACCTTCTCACCTAACGTTACCTCTTCGTTATCGTTCAGGGGACCCCTGCTGTAACCTCACCTAACGTTACCTCTTCGTTATCGTTCAGGGGACCCCCTGCTGTAACCTTCTCACCTAACGTTACCTCTTCGTTATCGTTCAGGGGACCCGCTGCTGTAACCTTCTCACCTAACGTTACCTCTTCGTTATCGTTCAGGGGACCCGCTGCTGTAGGCTTCTCACCTAACGTTACCTCTTCGTTATCGTTCAGGGGACCCCCTGCTGTAACCTTCTCACCTAACGTTACCTCTTTGTTACCGTTCAGGGGACCCCCAGGTGTAACCTCACCTAACGTTACCTCTTCGTTATCGTTCAGGGGACCCCCTGCTGTAGGCTTCTCACCTAACGTTACCTCTTCCTTATCGTTCAGGGGACCCGCTGCTGTAACCTTCTCACCTAACGTTACCTCTTTCGTTATCGTTCAGGGGACCCCCTGCTGTAGGCTTCTCACCTAACGTTACCTCTTCGTTATCGTTCAGGGGACCCCCTGCTGTAGGCTTCTCACCTAACGTTACCTCTTCGTTATCGTTCAGGGGACCCCCTGCTGTAACCTCACCTAACGTTACCTCTTCGTTATCGTTCAGGGGACCACCAGCTGTAACCTCACCTAACGTTACCTCTTCCTTATCGTTCAGGGGACCCCCTGCTGTAACCTCACCTAACGTTACCTCTTCGTTATCGTTCAGGGGACCCCCTGCTGTAACCTCACCTAACGTTACCTCTTCGTTATCGTTCAGGGGACCCCCTGCTGTAACCTTCTCACCTAACGTTACCTCTTTGTTATCGTTCAGGGGACCCCCTGCTGTAACCTCACCTAACGTTACCTCTTCGTTATCGTTCAGGGGACCCGCTGCTGTAACCTCACCTCTTCGTTATCGTTCAGGGGACCCCCTGCTGTAACTGGCAAGCTGCCGTTCCAGAGCTCTCGCTGTAGTAAGTTGGTTGTCTCTTCAGGTCGCGTGCTACACTGCATTCTGTTGTTATGTCAACGATTGGCTGAGACTTGGATACAGCCAGTATTGCTCCAAACGCGCATCACTCGCTCACTTACAGCCAGTAATGATCCAACCACCACCCCCCCCCCCCCTCCTCCAAACCTTTCTCATCGGATCTACACAAATCACATAGGTCACCTATTTTGGATTCAAAATGGCGAATTTCGCCGAAAGGTGACTAGTTTGCATCCCTGAGGGAGGGAGGGAGGGAGTCCTGTATTGACTACTCTCCTATAATCATAGAAAATGTATTTCACACATATTCCATATCAGCGGTCCTCCCTGTTTCAAGTAACAGATACATCTCAGCATCAACTGTTCAGAGGAGACTGCGTGAATCAGGCCTTCATGTTTGAATTACTGCAAAGAAACCACTACTAAAATACACAAATAGCAAGGGACTTGCTACCACAGAATTCTGCAACGATACGCCATCCCATCTGGTTTCCGCTTAGTGGGACTATAATTTGTTTTTCAACAGGATAAAGACACAAAACACCTCCAGGCTGTGTAAGGGCTATTTGACCAATAAGGAGAGTGATGGAGTGCTGCATCAGATGGCCTGGCCTCCACAATCACCCGACCTCAAAGGGGAACTCCTTCAAGTCTGTTGGAAAAGCATTCCAGGTGAAGCTGGTTGAGAGAGTGTACAAAGCTGTCATCAAGGCAAACGGTGGCTACTTTGAAGAATCTAAAATATTTGTTAAACACGTTTTAAAACATGTGGAGAGAGACAGCAAGAGAGAGAGAGAGAGACAGCGAGAGAGAGAGACAGCGAGAGAGAGAGAGAGACAGCGCGAGACAGCGAGAGAGAGGGAGAAACAGCGAGAGAGAGGGAGAAACAGCGAGAGACAGCGAGAGAGAGGGAGAAACAGCGAGAGAGAGAGGGAGAAACAGCGAGAGACAGCGAGAGAGAGGGAGAAACAGCGAGAGAGAGAGAGAGAGAGAGAGGGAGAGACAGCGAGAGAGAGAGAGAGAGGGCGAGACAGCGAGAGTCAGCTCCATTCACTGAAGCTAAAGACACTTCAACAACTGACGTAAAATGTCTGTCCCCAAGCATCTCAGACCAACTACATCAGAAGATGGAATAGCAACAGCATTTACACTCTAGTATACATTCCAATACCATTACAGCCTACTCCGGGAGTGCGTCCCAAACAGCCCCCTATTCCCTATGTAGTGCACTACTTTTGACCAGAACGCATAGGGAATAGGGAGTCATTTGGAGGAAGATATAGCCTACCCACAGCATTTCCTCCAAGTAGATTCATTAGAATATCATTATAGAAAAGACTTAAGGATTTTCAAAAGGCATACCATGGACAGTCAGCCCCTATTTACTGAGGAAGAAGTCAGTTCCACGAGGGAAGCTGCCCTGCTCTGAACAGACTCATACTGCTTCTAATATCTCTATTTGTTTTGGTTGGAGGCTGGAAGTCCTGGTGTCAGGGCTGTGCCAGGCTTTGACAGACGGAAAGGAGAGGGAGAAGGGGAGCGGGAAGGAGAGCGGAGGGATAAGGGAGATTCCTGGGCTAGTATTTAGACCCAGCAGTCATACGTAGTCATAGACCAGGCAGGTGGAAATTCTATCATGACATAGTTAGGGTTCAAACAGAGGTGCACAGGCACTTCTACTGACCCTGATGCCAAGACAGGAAAAACACCTCCTCCTCCTCCATGCCAGTGAACTGAAAGCCCTGAAAAGAAAATTAAAAAAGAACCATATCTGTGCCCAGCGGGGGGGGGGGGGGGGGGGGAGAGGAGAGAGAGAGAGGAGAGAGGGAGAGAGAGGAGAGAGAGAGAGGGAGGAGAGCGAGAGGGGATAGAGGGAGGAGAGCGAGAGGGGATAGAGGGAGGAGAGCGAGAGGGGATAGAGGGAGGAGAGCGAGAGGGGATAGAGGGAGGAGAGCGAGAGGGGATAGAGGGAGGAGAGCGAGAGGGGATAGAGGGAGGAGAGCGAGAGGGGATAGAGGGAGGAGAGCGAGAGGGGATAGAGGGAGGAGAGCGAGAGGGGATAGAGGGAGGAGAGCGAGAGGGGATAGAGGGAGGAGAGCGAGAGGGGATAGAGGGAGGAGAGCGAGAGGGGATAGAGGGAGGAGAGCGAGATAGGAGAGATAGAGAGCGAGATAGGAGAGATAGAGAGCGAGAGGGAGGAATGGTAGAAGAGACAGAGAAAGCCTCTTTGTTAGTGAACCCTCCCTGTGTGCCAGAGCAGCTAAGGCACACAGAACCAGGGCCTTGCAGCCCCTTGAAAGAGGATCCCACATCTCTCTCCCCTCCTCTGATACAGGCCTGCAGCTCTTCTTTCAGAGTGAGTTACCATGGAGGAATCTCGATCCACACTTCACTAAGCAAGCAGCAAATCAGACCGGGGGGGGGGGATTTTGTCTGTTCTAAATGGCATCCTATTCTCTGGTCAAAAGTAGTGCACTCAATAGGGATTAGGGTGGCATTTGGGGGAGGGACACACACAGCCAGAAGGGCAGGCAAACCTCAGGAGACTGGAGAACAGAAACATCATAGAAACAGACTGAATGTACGCACCGACGCACCTACTGACGCACAATCAGGAACGCCCAATCAGGAACGCCCAATCAGGAACGCCCAATCAGGAACGCCCAATCAGGTACGCCCAATCAGGTACGTCATCAAAGAGCAGAAGACTAGACGTGGATCTAGTGTTGAGCTTCTGTACGTTTCCGATACTAGACAAACAAACAAACAAACAAAATGGTTCGCTACTAAAATGTGTGATACTTCTGTCAAAAATCGGTCTCACGGATCAAGTCTGTATCAACCCGGCCGATGTCCCCCCTGATAGCGCGACCACAACCACAACCAAGCCTGATCCACATAGCCTGCACTGGCAGTCTGGGCTGCGTCACGTCAGCTCCCCACTCACGCTGCATCATGAACCTCCCAGAAGGACAACCATCTCTGCAGCTCTTCACCAGGACTTTACGGTAGAGTGTCCAGACGGATGCCACTCCTCAGTAAAGAAAGGTACACGAGAGCCCGCTTGGAGGGTCTTCACTGCTAGTCTCAGGTCTAGGCACACTCCTCATAGCCCGGAGAGGAAGTCTGTTTGTGCCATCATGCCATTTCCTTGTCACTTCATTTATTTGGCTTGACAAATGGCAAAAACAGATCTGGGACTAGGCGATAACAATTCAGTCCGCACCAAAAGGCACCTAAAGACTCTCTGACAAATGAGGAAGAGAAGGGAGAGGCGGGACTTACAGCGTGTCAAGCTTCACAAAATAGACCCAAGTTCTATTTTAGCGCCCGGCTACGCAGACGCTCATTGACGCACGGGAGCAGCGTGGGTGCGATGATTGAATAACACGTATGTGTACATATATTTTGCAACGCTCACGCAAGCGATGCGAGCAGTGTGGTCAGCATGTAACTCACACATAATCAAACATATTTTTTTTCTTGTATACTGAGTATATGTACAATTATAATTAATACGTGTTTAACTGATTGAACAAACTGGTTGTTTTTTTTGTTCTTCTATTTGTGCTTTTCAAATCAGCCCTTTTGGTCGTCCAACCTCAACTGAACACTGTTTTTACCACTTTTACACTCTACTGTTTTTACATGCTCTCATGTAGATGCCTACCCTAGATCAGAGACCCCATCTAACCCCCCAACCCTAGATCAGAGACTCCATCTAACCCCCCCAACCCTAGATCAGAGACTCCATCTAACCCCCCCAACCCTAGATCAGAGACTCCATCTAACCCCCCCAACCCTAGATCAGAGACTCCATCTAACCCCCCCAACCCTAGATCAGAGACTCCATCTAACCCCCCCCAACCCTAGATCAGAGACTCCATCTAACCCCCCCAACCCTAGATCAGAGACTCCATCTAACCCCCCCCCAACCCTAGATCAGAGACTCCATCTAACCCCCCCAACCCTAGATCAGAGACTCCATCTAACCCCCCCAACCCTAGATCAGAGACTCCATCCAACCCCCCCAACCCTAGATCAGAGACTCCATCTAACGCCCCCAACCCTAGATCAGAGACTCCATCTAACCCCCCCAACCCTAGATCAGAGACTCCATCTAACCCCCCCCAACCGTAGATCAGAGACTCCATCTAACCCCCCCAACCCTAGATCAGAGACTCCATCTAACCCCCCCAACCCTAGATCAGAGACTCCATCTAACCCCCCCAACCATAGATCAGAGACTCCATCTAACCCCCCAACCCTAGATCAGACTCCATCTAACCCCCCCCCAACCCTAGATCAGAGACTCCATCTAACCCCCCCCCAACCCTAGAGTACTAAGACTCCATCTAACCCTCCCAACCCTAGATCAGAGACTCCATCTAACCCCCCCCAACCCTAGATCAGAGACTCCATCTAACCCCCCCAACCCTAGATCAGAGACTCCATCTAACCCCCCCCAACCCTAGATCAGAGACTCCATCTAACCCCCCCCCCCAACCCTAGATCAGAGACTCCATCTAACCCCCCCCCCCCAACCCTAGATCAGAGACTCCATCTAACCCCCCCCCCCAACCCTAGATCAGAGACTCCATCTAACCCCCCCCCCCCCAACCCTAGATCAGAGACTCCATCTAACCCCCCCAACCCTAGATCAGAGACTCCATCTAACCCCCCCCCCAACCCTAGATCAGAGACTCCATCTAACCCCCCCCCAACCCTAGATCAGAGACTCCATCTAACCCCCCCCAACCCTAGATCAGAGACTCCATCTAACCCCCCCCAACCCTAGATCAGAGACTCCATCTAACCCCCCCAACCCTAGATCAGAGACTCCATCTAACCCCCCCAACCCTAGATCAGAGACTCCATCTAACCCCCCCAACCCTAGATCAGAGACTCCATCTAACCCCCCCAACCCTAGATCAGAGACTCCATCTAACCCCCCCAACCCTAGATCAGAGACTCCATCTAACCCCCCCAACCCTAGATCAGAGACTCCATCTAACCCCCCCCAACCCTAGATCAGAGACTCCATCTAACCCCCCCAACCCTAGATCAGAGACTCCACCTAACCCCCCAACCCTAGATCAGAGACTCCATCTAACCCCCCCCAACCCTAGATCAGAGACTCCATCTAACCCCCCCCAACCCTAGATCAGAGACTCCATCTAACCCCCCCCAACCCTAGATCAGAGACTCCCTCTAACCCCCCCAACCCTAGATCAGAGACTCCATCTAACCCCCCCCCAACCCTAGATCAGAGACTCCATCTAACCCCCCCAACCCTAGATCAGAGACCCCATCTAACCCACCAACCCTAGATCAGAGACCCCATCTAACCCACCAACCCTAGATCAGAGACTCCATCTAACCCCCCCCAACCCTAGATCAGAGACTCCATCTAACCCCCCCCAACCCTAGATCAGAGACTCCATCTAACCCCCCCCCAACCCTAGATCAGAGACTCCATCTAACCCCCCCCCAACCCTAGATCAGAGACTCCATCTAAACCCCCCCCAACCCTAGATCAGAGACTCCATCTAACCCCCCCCCCCCAACCCTAGATCAGAGACTCCATCTAACCCCCCCCCCCAACCCTAGATCAGAGACTCCATCTAACCCCCCCCAACCCTAGATCAGAGACTCCATCTAACACCCCCAACCCTAGATCAGAGACTCCATCTAACCCCCCCAACCCTAGATCAGAGACTCCATCCAACCCCCCCAACCCTAGATCAGAGACTCCATCTAACCCCCCCCAACCCTAGATCAGAGACTCCATCTAACCCCCCCCAACCCTAGATCAGAGACTCCATCTAACCCCCCCCAACCCTAGATCAGAGACTCCATCTAACCCCCCCAACCCTAGATCAGAGACCCCATCTAACCCACCAACCCTAGATCAGAGACCCCATCTAACCCACCAACCCTAGATCAGAGACTCCATCTAACCCCCCCCAACCCTAGATCAGAGACTCCATCTAACCCCCCCAACCCTAGATCAGAGACTCCATCTAACCCCCCCCCCAACCCTAGATCAGAGACTCCATCTAACCCCCCCCCCAACCCTAGATCAGAGACTCCATCTAACCCCCCCCCCAACCCTAGATCAGAGACTCCATCTAAACCCCCCCCAACCCTAGATCAGAGACTCCATCTAACCCCCCCCCCCAACCCTAGATCAGAGACTCCATCTAACCCCCCCCCCCAACCCTAGATCAGAGACTCCATCTAACCCCCCCCAACCCTAGATCAGAGACTCCATCTAACCCCCCCAACCCTAGATCAGAGACTCCATCTAACCCCCCCAACCCTAGATCAGAGACTCCATCCAACCCCCCCAACCCTAGATCAGAGACTCCATCTAACCCCCCCCCAACCCTAGATCAGAGACTCCATCTAACCCCCCCCAACCCTAGATCAGAGACTCCATCTAACCCCCCCCCAACCCTAGATCAGAGACTCCATCTAACCCCCCCCAACCCTAGATCAGAGACTCCATCTAACCCCCCCAACCCTAGATCAGAGACTCCATCTAACCCCCCCAACCCTAGATCAGAGACTCCATCTAACCCCCCAACCCTAGATCAGACTCCATCTAACCCCCCCCCAACCCTAGATCAGAGACTCCATCTAACCCCCCCCAACCCTAGAGTACTAAGACTCCATCTAACCCCCCCAACCCTAGATCAGAGACTCCATCTAACCCCCCCCAACCCTAGATCAGAGACTCCATCTAACCCCCCCAACCCTAGATCAGAGACTCCATCTAACCCCCCCAACCCTAGATCAGAGACTCCATCTAACCCCCCCCCCCAAACCTAGATCAGAGACTCCATCTAACCCCCCCCCCCAACCCTAGATCAGAGACTCCATCTAACCCCCCCCCCCCAACCCTAGATCAGAGACTCCATCTAACCCCCCCAACCCTAGATCAGAGACTCCATCTAACCCCCCCCCAACCCTAGATCAGAGACTCCATCTAACCCCCCCCAACCCTAGATCAGAGACTCCATCTAACCCCCCCCAACCCTAGATCAGAGACTCCATCTAACCCCCCCCAACCCTAGATCAGAGACTCCATCTAACCCCCCCCAACCCTAGATCAGAGACTCCATCTAACCCCCCCAACCCTAGATCAGAGACTCCATCTAACCCCCCCAACCCTAGATCAGAGACTCCATCTAACCCCCCCAACCCTAGATCAGAGACTCCATCTAACCCCCCCAACCCTAGATCAGAGACTCCATCTAACCCCCCCAACCCTAGATCAGAGACTCCATCTAACCCCCCAAACCCTAGATCAGAGACTCCATCTAACCCCCCCAACCCTAGATCAGAGACTCCATCTAACCCCCCCAACCCTAGATCAGAGACTCCATCTAACCCCCCCAACCCTAGATCAGAGACTCCATCTAACCCCCCAAACCCTAGATCAGAGACTCCATCTAACCCCCCCAACCCTAGATCAGAGACTCCATCTAACCCCCCCCAACCCTAGATCAGAGACTCCATCTAACCCCCCAACCCTAGATCAGAGACTCCATCTAACCCCCCAACCCTAGATCAGAGACTCCATCTAACCCCCCCCCCAACCCTAGATCAGAGACTCCATCTAACCCCCCCAACCCTAGATCAGAGACTCCATCTAACCCCCCCCCCAACCCTAGATCAGAGACTCCATCTAACCCCCCCCAACCCTAGATCAGAGACTCCATCTAACCCCCCCCCCAACCCTAGATCAGAGACTCCATCTAACCCCCCCCCCAACCCTAGATCAGAGACTCCATCTAACCCCCCCCCCAACCCTAGATCAGAGACTCCATCTAACCCCCCCAACCCTAGATCAGAGACTCCATCTAACCCCCCCCCAACCCTAGATCAGAGACTCCATCTAACCCCCCCCCAACCCTAGATCAGAGACTCCATCTAACCCCCCCAACCCTAGATCAGAGACCCCATCTAACCCACCAACCCTAGATCAGAGACTCCATCTAACCCCCCCAACCCTAGATCAGAGACTCCATCTAACCCCCCCCAACCCTAGATCAGAGACTCCATCTAACCCCCCCAACCCTAGATCAGAGACTCCATCTAACCCCCCCCAACCCTAGATCAGAGACTCCATCTAACCCCCCCAACCCTAGAGTACTAAGACTCCATCTAACCCCCCCAACCCTAGAGTACTAAGACTCCATCTAACCCCCCCAACCCTAGATCAGAGACTCCATCTAACCCCCCCCCCCCCAACCCTAGATCAGAGACCCCATCTAACCCCCCCAACCCTAGATCAGAGACTCCATCTAATCCCCCCCAACCCTAGATCAGAGACTCCATCTAATCCCCCCCAACCCTAGATCAGAGACTCCATCTAACCCCCCCAACCCTAGATCAGAGACCCCATCTAACCCACCAACCCTAGATCAGAGACCCCATCTAACCCACCAACCCTAGATCAGAGACTCCATCTAACCCCCCCCAACCCTAGATCAGAGACTCCATCTAACCCCCCCCAACCCTAGATCAGAGACTCCATCTAACCCCCCCCCCAACCCTAGATCAGAGACTCCATCTAACCCCCCCCCAACCCTAGATCAGAGACTCCATCTAAACCCCCCCCAACCCTAGATCAGAGACTCCATCTAACCCCCCCCCCAACCCTAGATCAGAGACTCCATCTAACCCCCCCCCCCCAACCCTAGATCAGAGACTCCATCTAACCCCCCCCAACCCTAGATCAGAGACTCCATCTAACCCCCCCAACCCTAGATCAGAGACTCCATCTAACCCCCCCAACCCTAGATCAGAGACTCCATCCAACCCCCCCAACCCTAGATCAGAGACTCCATCTAACCCCCCCCAACCCTAGATCAGAGACTCCATCTAACCCCCCCCCAACCCTAGATCAGAGACTCCATCTAACCCCCCCCAACCCTAGATCAGAGACTCCATCTAACCCCCCCAACCCTAGATCAGAGACCCCATCTAACCCACCAACCCTAGATCAGAGACCCCATCTAACCCACCAACCCTAGATCAGAGACTCCATCTAACCCCCCCCAACCCTAGATCAGAGACTCCATCTAACCCCCCCCAACCCTAGATCAGAGACTCCATCTAACCCCCCCCCCAACCCTAGATCAGAGACTCCATCTAACCCCCCCCCAACCCTAGATCAGAGACTCCATCTAAACCCCCCCCAACCCTAGATCAGAGACTCCATCTAACCCCCCCCCCAACCCTAGATCAGAGACTCCATCTAACCCCCCCCCCAACCCTAGATCAGAGACTCCATCTAACCCCCCCCCAACCCTAGATCAGAGACTCCATCTAACCCCCCCAACCCTAGATCAGAGACTCCATCTAACCCCCCCAACCCTAGATCAGAGACTCCATCCAACCCCCCCAACCCTAGATCAGAGACTCCATCTAACCCCCCCCCAACCCTAGATCAGAGACTCCATCTAACCCCCCCCAACCCTAGATCAGAGACTCCATCTAACCCCCCCCCAACCCTAGATCAGAGACTCCATCTAACCCCCCCCAACCCTAGATCAGAGACTCCATCTAACCCCCCCAACCCTAGATCAGAGACTCCATCTAACCCCCCCAACCCTAGATCAGAGACTCCATCTAACCCCCCAACCCTAGATCAGACTCCATCTAACCCCCCCCCCAACCCTAGATCAGAGACTCCATCTAACCCCCCCCAACCCTAGAGTACTAAGACTCCATCTAACCCCCCCAACCCTAGATCAGAGACTCCATCTAACCCCCCCCAACCCTAGATCAGAGACTCCATCTAACCCCCCCAACCCTAGATCAGAGACTCCATCTAACCCCCCCAACCCTAGATCAGAGACTCCATCTAACCCCCCCCCCCCAAACCTAGATCAGAGACTCCATCTAACCCCCCCCCCCCCCCCCCAACCCTAGATCAGAGACTCCATCTAACCCCCCCAACCCTAGATCAGAGACTCCATCTAACCCCCCCCAACCCTAGATCAGAGACTCCATCTAACCCCCCCCAACCCTAGATCAGAGACTCCATCTAACCCCCCCCAACCCTAGATCAGAGACTCCATCTAACCCCCCCCCAACCCTAGATCAGAGACTCCATCTAACCCCCCCCAACCCTAGATCAGAGACTCCATCTAACCCCCCCAACCCTAGATCAGAGACTCCATCTAACCCCCCCAACCCTAGATCAGAGACTCCATCTAACCCCCCCAACCCTAGATCAGAGACTCCATCTAACCCCCCCAACCCTAGATCAGAGACTCCATCTAACCCCCCCAACCCTAGATCAGAGACTCCATCTAACCCCCCAAACCCTAGATCAGAGACTCCATCTAACCCCCCCAACCCTAGATCAGAGACTCCATCTAACCCCCCCCAACCCTAGATCAGAGACTCCATCTAACCCCCCAACCCTAGATCAGAGACTCCATCTAACCCCCCAACCCTAGATCAGAGACTCCATCTAACCCCCCCAACCCTAGATCAGAGACTCCATCTAACCCCCCCCAACCCTAGATCAGAGACTCCATCTAACCCCCCCCCAACCCTAGATCAGAGACTCCATCTAACCCCCCCCAACCCTAGATCAGAGACTCCATCTAACCCCCCCCCAACCCTAGATCAGAGACTCCATCTAACCCCCCCCCCAACCCTAGATCAGAGACTCCATCTAACCCCCCCCCCAACCCTAGATCAGAGACTCCATCTAACCCCCCCAACCCTAGATCAGAGACTCCATCTAACCCCCCCCAACCCTAGATCAGAGACTCCATCTAACCCCCCCCAACCCTAGATCAGAGACTCCATCTAACCCCCCCAACCCTAGATCAGAGACCCCATCTAACCCACCAACCCTAGATCAGAGACTCCATCTAACCCCCCCAACCCTAGATCAGAGACTCCATCTAACCCCCCCCAACCCTAGATCAGAGACTCCATCTAACCCCCCCAACCCTAGATCAGAGACTCCATCTAACCCCCCCAACCCTAGATCAGAGACTCCATCTAACCCCCCCAACCCTAGAGTACTAAGACTCCATCTAACCCCCCCAACCCTAGAGTACTAAGACTCCATCTAACCCCCCCAACCCTAGATCAGAGACTCCATCTAACCCCCCCCCCCCAACCCTAGATCAGAGACCCCATCTAACCCCCCCAACCCTAGATCAGAGACTCCATCTAATCCCCCCCAACCCTAGATCAGAGACTCCATCTAACCCCCCCAACCCTAGATCACCAAGACCCCATCCAACCCTAGAGTACCAAGACCCCCATCTAACCCCCCCAACCCTAGATCAGAGACCCCATCTAACCCCCCAACCCTAGCGTACTAAGACCCCCATCTAACCCCCCCAACCCTAGAGAACAAAGACCCCATCTAACCCCCAACCCTAGATCAGAGACCCCATCTAACCCCCCAACCCTAGATCACCAAGACCCCATCTAACCCCCCAAACCCTAGAGAACAAAGACCCCATCTAACCCCCCAACCCTAGATCAGAGACCCCATCTAACCCCCCAACCCTAGATCACCAAGACCCCATCTAACCCCCCCTACCCTAGAGTACCACGACCCCATCTAACCCCCCCAACCCTAGAGTACCAAGACCCCCATCTACCCCCCCCCCCCCAAGTCTAGATCACCAAGACCAACATCTATCCCCCCCCCAACCAGAGATCACCAAGACCCCATCTAAGCCCCCAACCCTAGAGTACTAAGACCCCATCTAACCCCCCCAACCCTAGAGTACTAAGACCCCGATCTAACCCCACCAACCCTAGAGTACCAAGACCCCATCTAACCCCCCCAACCCTAGAATACCAAGACCCCATCTAACCCCCCAACCCTAGATCAGAGACCCCATCTAACCCCCCAACCCTAGAGTACTAAGACTCCATCTAACCCCCCCAACACTAGATCAGAGACTCCATCTAACCCCCCCAACCCTAGATCAGAGACTCCATCTAACCCCCCCAACCCTAGATCAGAGACTCCATCTAACCCCCCCAACCCTAGATCAGAGACTCCATCTAACCCCCCCAACCCTAGATCAGAGACTCCATCTAACCCCCCCAACCCTAGATCAGAGACTCCATCTAACCCCCCCCCAACCCTAGATCAGAGACTCCATCTAACCCCCCCCCAACCCTAGATCAGAGACTCCATCTAACCCCCCCCCAACCCTAGATCAGAGACTCCATCTAACCCCCCCAACCCTAGATCAGAGACTCCATCTAACCCCCCCAACCCTAGATCAGAGACTCCATCTAACCCCCCCAACCCTAGATCAGAGACCCCATCAAACCCCCCCAACCCTAGATCAGAGACCCCATCTAACCCCCCCAACACTAGATCAGAGACTCCATCTAACCCCCCCAACACTAGATCAGAGACTCCATCAAACCCCCCCAACCCTAGATCAGAGACTCCATCAAACCCCTCCAACTCTAGATCACTAAGACTCCATGTAATCCTAAAAACAGACTAGCCAGCGTTGTTTACATTTTGTCAAATGAGATTAAAGCTCCAGGGATCAGAGAAGACTGACTGTGATGTAAATACAGCCAATCATATTCCACCTTTCATCACACACACAAAAGACAGGTGAGTTTGAACAGAGAGAACAAAATGAGTCAAAAGAACAGAGATTACAAAAGTTCTGTTTGAACAGAGAGGACAAACTGAGAACAGAGATTACAAAAGTTCTGTTTGAACAGAGAGGACAAACTGAGAACAGAGATTACAAAAGTTCTGTTTGAACAGAGAGGACAAACTGAGAACAGAGATTACAAAAGTTCTGTTTGAACAGAGAGGACAAACTGAGAACAGAGATTACAAAAGTTCTGTTTGAACAGAGAGGACAAACTGAGAACAGAGATTACAAAAGTTCTGTTTGAACAGAGAGGACAAACTGAGAACAGAGATTACAAAAGTTCTGTTTGAACAGAGAGGACAAAAGTTCTGTTTGAACAGAGAGGACAAACTGAGAACGGAGAGACAACGTGCAGCAAGCTAGCTACTCCTGTAGACGAGTCAGATTAGGAACCTGTAAAAGGCATTAGAGAGCTCTGGAGGTCCCCAGAGAGAAGTAGGAGGGAAAGGCTGACAGGGATGAGGGGAAAGAAGGAACGTAGATGGTCTCTATTGAGCCCTGAGCTGAAGCAGAGAGAGGAGGGTCTTCACTGCTAGTCTCAGGTCTCGGCACACTCCTCATAGCCCGGTGAGGAAGTCTGTTAGTGCCATCATACCATTTCCTTGTCACTTCATTTATTTGGCTTGACAAATGGCAAAAACAGATCTGGGACTAGGCGATAACACTTCAGTCCTCACCATAGCAAACTCATTGGCGAGGCCCATATCTTTGAGCAAGATTAAGGCTGTTGGCGTTGGTGAACGGCCTATTTACAGACGAGGCTGGTGAACTTGAAAATATCCTAGTTCTTCCATGGCCTGCATACAGTACTCACCAGACATGGTCACCCATTGAGCATGTTTGGGATGCTCTGGATTGACGTGTACGACAGCGTGTTCCAGTTCCCGCCGATATCCAGGAACTTCACACAGCCATTGAAGAGGAGTGGGACAACATTCCACAGGCCACAATCAACAGCCTGATCAACTCTATGTGAAAGAGCTGTGTTGTGCTGCATGAGGCAAATTGGTGGTCACACCAGATACTGACTGGTTCTCTAATCCACGCCCCTACTTTTTAAATTAAAGTATCTGTGACCAACAGATGCTTATCTGTATTCCCAGTCATTTGAATGATTCATAATAGTTATTAAAATCAAAGCGTAAATAAACCAGTGAGTCTATCAGGCAGTGGCAGTACTGATCAGGCAGGACAGTTATCTATCAGACAGAGGCAGTACTGATCAGCCAGGACAGTTATCTATCAGACAGGACAGTTATCTATCAGACAGAGGCAGTACTGATCAGACAGGACAGTTATCTATCAGACAGTGGCAGTACTGAGCAGACAGGACAGTTATCTATCAGACAGTGGCAGTACTGATCAGACAGGACAGTTATCTATCAGACAGAGGCAGTACTGATCAGACAGGACAGTTATCTATCAGACAGTGGCAGTACTGAGCAGACAGGACAGTTATCTATCAGACAGTGGCAGTACTGATCAGACAGGACAGATATCTATCAGACAGTGGCAGTACTGATCAGACAGGACAGTTATCTATCAGACAGAGGCAGTACTGATCAGACAGGACAGTTATCAGACAGTGGCAGTACTGATCAGACAGGACAGTTATCTATCAGGCAGTGGCAGTACTGATCAGACAGGACAGTTATCTACCAGACAGTGGCAGTACTGAGCAGACAGGACAGTTATCTATCAGACAGTGGCAGTACTGATCAGACAGGACAGTTATCTATCAGACAGAGGCAGTACTGATCAGACAGGACAGTTATCTATCAGGCAGTGGCAGTACTGATCAGGCAGGACAGTTATCTATCAGACAGAGGCAGTACTGATCAGCCAGGACAGTTATCTATCAGACAGGACAGTTATCTATCAGACAGAGGCAGTACTGATCAGACAGGACAGTTATCTATCAGACAGTGGCAGTACTGAGCAGACAGGACAGTTATCTATCAGACAGTGGCAGTACTGATCAGACAGGACAGTTATCTATCAGACAGAGGCAGTACTGATCAGACAGGACAGTTATCTATCAGACAGTGGCAGTACTGAGCAGACAGGACAGTTATCTATCAGACAGTGGCAGTACTGATCAGACAGGACAGATATCTATCAGACAGTGGCAGTACTGATCAGACAGGACAGTTATCTATCAGACAGAGGCAGTACTGATCAGACAGGACAGTTATCAGACAGTGGCAGTACTGATCAGACAGGACAGTTATCTATCAGGCAGTGGCAGTACTGATCAGACAGGACAGTTATCTACCAGACAGTGGCAGTACTGAGCAGACAGGACAGTTATCTATCAGACAGTGGCAGTACTGATCAGACAGGACAGTTATCTATCAGACAGAGGCAGTACTGATCAGACAGGACAGTTATCTATCAGACAGTGGCAGTACTGAGCAGACAGGACAGTTATCTATCAGGCAGTGGGGAAATCTGCATTTTCAAAACATAGACCAAAAAATATATCGTTTTAAACCATTTCACATGCGTTTTATATTGAAAGTGAACAATGTTTTCTTGCTTCAATAGAGAGTGATCAGGGATGACAACTATAGTTTTCCTTGACAGAAAAATCCCTTAGTGCAACACATTCAGACAGGAAATAGCTTCATTTTCACCAGACGACAACAGAAGTGCAACCACTATTTGGCTGGTAGCCACACAAGGAGCTTAATGGAAAAAGCATGGCCTTTTATATATATCTCTAAGGTTTTATCATAGAAAGAATAGAGCCAGCTACATTTCCTTATGGATTTGTTTGAAGATAATCTTGCATTTTACTGTAGAAATGAGTCTAGACCGAGAGAAAAGTACCCGGAGGACAGCAGCTACACCAGTCAGAGCGCTGTCTGCTGATAATAAATTGTCATCTAATGGGCGTTCTGAGTGGGGAAATGCAACTGAAGCACAAAATGTGTCCGATGCCAAAGCAGAAATTACAATAATTATTTTAAAATCTGCACTTACAAAACAGCAGCGAGATACGGGTTCTCTCTTCTGTTTTTTTGTGTGTGAAGAATAAAAAAAGCTGAATTCTGCATTAAACGTGATCTCTGTAGAACCTCCTCTTACTCTGTGGAGTTGAAAACGAGAGCAGCGCAAAACGATTTAAAAACAAGGAAGTGAGCTCGGGAAAAATCTGAAACGTGCATATCTTAGAAATTACATTTACATTTTGTACATTTTAGTCATTTAGCAGACGCTCTTATCCGGAGCGACTTACAGTAGAGTGCATACATTTTATTACATTTATTACATACTGAGACAAGGATATCCCTACCGGCCAAACCCTCCCTAACCCGGACGACGCTATGCCAATTGTGCCCCACGGACCTCCCGGTCGCGGCCAGCTGCGACGGAGCCTGGGCGCGAACCCAGCCCAGCCTGGGCGCGAACCCAGAGACTCTGGTGGCGCAGATAGCACTGTGATGCAGTGCCCTAGACCACTGCGCCACCCGGGAGATAGATTGTTTTCACATATAAAAACGTCATATGCACGAACTCAGAATCAAATTGAGAGTCCCAAAAATAATATGTTTAAATGTGATAGAAAATGTATTTCGATTTGTAATTTTCAGGGAGATGGCACACTAGGTGCTAGCTGAGAAACCTAGGCCAGAATTTTTATTAAAAAATAACAAAATCAGAGTCATAAAAGAAGCACCTTGTTTCAGCAAACAACCGCTCAGTATACAGAGACGACCGAAAGCACAACAAATCCAAAACGGCAACCAAAAATACAAACTTGTAATACGAAGAAAGACGGGCCGGGAAAAGTTAGCATGGCGGCTAACATAAAATTCAACAAACACAATCTCGCATCGTACCACAACTATGGTGAGGAAGACTGACGGTGAAACTCCAAACAAATGGGCCCAGACACTTAACACACTAAAACTTGACAACATGAACAAATCCATGAACATCCTGAACAAAAGCCACAAGACAGGCAACATCTATCCCCTCCTCAACAAGATCTCCCGCTACATACTGGGGCGGCCCGACATCGAACCAGTCCCCCGAGATTAAACGAGTGCACCAAGACCATCCCAGGAACGAGAGTCCCCCCCGCCCGTTAATACTACCCGCCCGTTAATACTACACCAGCTGAGATGGACCATCTCAGATTAGCATGTATGAATATAACTTCACATTGAATCTATATGCTGACGACATTCTACTCACCCTGCAATCTCCCTACCGGTAGTCTTAAAGCTGATTGACTGCTTTGGTTCTCTTTGGTCTTCTTTCAGGATATAAGATAGAGAGTGAGACTATGCCTGTTTACACATTACAGCCTGACTTAGTGGGTCCTCCATTTGCTTGGAAGGCTGGTGGTATGAAGTATATAATAATTCATATAGTATCCCCCCCATAACTAATATATTCAACCTAAACGGACCTAGAGTCGTCCAGGTCATCAAATCAATGTAATTGTCCGGTGGCGATTTGTATGAATTGTTCAGCAGTCTTATGGCTTGGGGCTAGAAGCTGTTGAGGAGCCTTTAGGTCCTAGACTTGGCGCTCCGGTACCACTTGCTGTACGGTAGCAGAGAAAACAGTCTATAACTTGGGTGACTGGAGTCTCTGACAATTTTATGGGCTTTCCTCTGACACCGCCTATTATATTGGTCGTGGATATGGCAGGAAGCTCGGTCCCCAGTGATGTACTGGGCCGTACGCATTACCCTCTGTAGCGCCTTGCGGTCAAATGCAGAGCAGTTGCCATACCAGGCGGTGATGCAACCAATCAGGATGCTCTCGATGGTGCAGCTGTTGAACTTTGAGGATCTGGGGACCCATGCCAAATCTTTTCAGTCTCCCGAGGGGGAAAAGGTTTTTTTGTGCCCTCTCCATGACTGTCTTGGTGTGTTTGGACCATAATAGTTTGTTGGTGATGTGGACACCAAGGAACTTGAAACTCTCGACCCGCTCCACTACAGTCCCGTCGATGTTAATGGGGGCCTGTCCGGCCGTGAGTGAACAGGGAATACAGGAGGGGACTGAGCATGCTCCCCTGAGGGGCCCCCGTGTTGAGGATAAGCGTGGCAGACGTGTTGTTACCCTACCCTTACCACCTGGGGGTGGCCCGTCAGGAAGTCCAGGATCCAGTTGCAGAGAGAGGTGTTTAGTCCCAGAGTCCTGAGCTTATTGATGAGCTTTGTGGGCACTATGGTGTTAAACTCTGAGCTGTAGTCAATGAACAGCATTCTAACATAGGTGTTCCTTTTGTCCAGGTGGGAAAGGGCAGTGTGGAGTGCAATAGAGATTGCGTCATCTGTGGATCTGTTGGGGCGGTATGCAAATTGGAGTGGGTCTAGGGTGTCCTTGAAGATGCTGTTGATGTGAGCCATGACCAGCCTTTCAAAGCACTTCATGGCTACAGACGTGAGTGCCACGGTGCGGTAATCATTTAGACAATGTTATCCCCAAGGAAGTGAAGGTAACCTAAGAGATAGACAGCTCTCCCCATATCTGTAAGGGGCACAGATGCATTACCTAGCCTGTCTCCAGTCATGGTTTTAGGAGCTAAAACTCTCTCCTCACAGTTCTTAAAGAACAATCAGAAACCCAGGATAGGGTATATAGATAGGTAACTGACTGTACCTAGATTCAAAAAGGTGGGCTGGGTGTCCCAGATGTATTCTTGTATAATTATCACAATTAAAGATATCCCCTTACATGGACTTACAGATCAGAATGTAAGATCGGTAGCTGGGTGTGATTAGAGGAGATGATGTCACTGCACAGGTTTGTTCACCTGGCATCAACGATGGCACAGCCTCAACCATGCTACAGCCTCAACCACGCTACAGCCTCAACCACGCTACAGCCTCAACCACGCTACAGCCTCAACCACGCTACAGCCTCAACCACGCTACAGCCTCAACCACGCTACAGCCTCAACCACGCTACAGCCTCAACCACGCTACAGCCTCAACCACGCTACAGCCTCAACCACGCTACAGCCTCAACCACGCTACAGCCTCAACCACGCTACAGCCTCAACCACGCTACAGCCTCAACCACGCTACAGCCTCAACCACGCTACAGCCTCAACCACGCTACAGCCTCAACCACGCTACAGCCTCAACCACGCTACAGCCTCAACCACGGTACAGCCTCAACGACGCTACAGCCTCAACGACGCTACAGCCTCAACCACGGTACAGCCTCAACGACGCTACAGCCTCAACGACGCTACAGCCTCAACGACGGTACAGCCTCAACGACGGTACAGCCTCAACGACGCTACAGCCTCAACCACGGTACAGCCTCAACCACGGTACAGCCTCAACGACGCTACAGCCTCAACCACGCCACAGCCTCAACGACGGTACAGCCTCAACGACGGTACAGCCTCAACGACGGTACAGCCTCAACGACGGTACAGCCTCAACGACGGTACAGCCTCAACGACGCTACAGCCTCAACCACGGTACACGACAACCTGATAATTACACTGTCAAGGGGCAGTTGGGGATTTAAGATGCTGGACAGAAGGTTGGAAGTAAAAAAGGACTGTTTATCCAATCTGGCATTACCCCCTGTTTTACAGCTGAGAGAAACACTTTTAATAGTAGACACCTGGCAAAGCCACAGTATTTCATATATTCAGATTATTAAAGATTATATTCTATAATTTTCCCCAAGTGAAGGGCAGATTATAGTTTGAGTGACTTCTTTATCCTCTGATTGGGATCAGAACCTCAGGAAAGCTGCCTCCGTGAGAAGAACTGTAGCAGATATTTATAGTAAATAAATAAATAAAAATAGATTTTTTTTGGGGGGGGGGGGGGTATCTCAAATGCATATTCCCCTCATTCGGTTAGGATGGGAGTGTGACCTGAACACTTCTCTCCCCTCGTCACAACACTATTTGGAGAAGGGGTCAGGCCATTCAGTTCAAGATATTGTGTAGAGTCTATATCGCCCCGGTACATATTTCAAAATGGATAAAAATCTAACTCATGCTACCACAACTGTGGTAGCAAGCAACAGCTCTACTCCACATGTTGTGGAAATGCCCTGTAGTGAAAACATTGGTCTGAAGTTATTTCAGTTTTGTCCCCCCAAAAAATTGTTGGTGTCCAATTTCCAGCGTGTCCCATCTCATGTTTACTTGGTAAAAGAGCAGGAAAATACACTGTCTAATGTTAAGAATCATTTTGTTATCATTGGGTTGTCTTTCAGTCAAGACAAATCATTCTTCTTAATTGGAAGACACGTAAGTTAAATTATTTTTCTGTGGACCGCTGGTTGGAAGACTAACTTAGACCTTTTATACATGGAACATAAAGCTTGCCTGCTCAAGGACTTCCATTTAGGTGTGCACGGTCACTGAGACACTGTACGCAAGTTCTTGGACTCGGGAAATGTACAAATTCAAGTTTAAATCCTGTTGTCTATACTTGGAATATCTGCAAATTATAAAAAATTGTATGAAATAAAAACCTGTATTTTAAATAATGTTATGATGCACATCCCCTCCCACTATGTTTTGTATGTTCTGCCATTCGTGTGTTGTTTCTGTTTGTTGCTGGAAAAACTACAACTGTTAACAGTAAAAGATATGCGCTTTTCGACCATTTTTCAAAGTCCCACCTCAAATCAAAACAAATCCTTATTGGTCACATACACATGGTTAGCAGATGTTAAAACGAGTGTAGCGAAATGCTTGTGCTTCTAGATCCGACAGTGCAGTAATATCTAACAAGTAATCTAACAATTCCCCAACAACTACCTAATATACACAAATCTAATGGGATGGAATAGGAATATATACTCAATATATGGATGATCAATGACAGAGTGGCATCGGCAAGATGCAATAGATGGTATAAAATACAGTATATACATGTGATATGAGTAATGTAAGATATGTAAACATTATTTAAAGTGACATTATTTAAAAGTGACTAATGATAGAATACGGTCTAATACGGTTTGCTCCATTTAGAGCCACGTCTCAGTTGTGTGATTCGCATTTGATGTCCCTTAATAAATCCACACGCCCCTTTAAGTTCCAAACAGTCCCACACTGTCAAGCAGGTCCATTCACCAGTACTTTGAGCCTGGGGACGTGGTTGCAGACAGACAGCATTAAGAAAACACAAGTAACCAAGCAACAGACAGCATTGTGTGTGTGTGGGGGGGGGGGGGGGGGGTTCTTACGTTATAGTACACGTGGTCCTCAGTAGCTCAGTTGATAGGGCATGGTGCTTGTAACGCACAAGGTAGTGGGGTTCGATTCCCGGGATCACCCGTACGTAAAATGTATGCACGCATAGGCGATTCTTATTTACAATGACGGCCTACCCCGGCCAAACCCGGATGACGCTGGGCCAATTGTGCGTTGCCCTATGTGAGTCGCTTTGGATAAAGCGCCTGATAAATGGCTTGCTTATAATATATATATATATTATTTAGCATAATGCATATTAGCATAATGTGTGCCAAATGGAACCCTTTTCCTATTAGCCCTGGTCAAAAGTAGGGCACTATATAGGGAATAGGGTGTCATAGGCCCTGGTCAAAAGTAGGGCACTATATAGGGAATAGGGTGCCATGGGCCCTGGTCAAAAGTAGGGCACTATATAGGGAATAGGGTGTCATAGGCCCTGGTCAAAAGTAGGGCACTATATAGGGAATAGGGTGCCATGGGCCCTGGTCAAATGTAGGGCACTATATAGGGAATAGGGTGCCATGGGTCCTGGTCAAAAGTAGGGCACTATATAGGGAATAGAGTGCCATGGGTCCTGGTCAAATGTAGGGCACTATATAGGGAATAGGGTGCCATGGGTCCTGGTCAAAAGTAGGGCACTATATAGGGAATAGGGTGCCATAGGCCCTGGTCAAACCCCTTCAGTAGGCACCATGTTAATGACTCCCTCTCTCCTCTAGGAAATGGTTGCTCCAGCATATTCAAACCCCTTCAGTAGGCACCATGTTAATGACTCCCTCTCTCCTGTAGGGAAGGGTTGCTCCAGCATATTCAACCCCTTCAGTAGGCACCATGTTAATGACTCCCTCTCTCCTGTAGGGAAGGGTTGCTCCAGCATATTCAACCCCTTCAGTAGGCACCATGTTAATGACTCCCTCTCTCCTCTAGGAAATGGTTGCTCCAGCATTGCAAACCCCTTCAGTAGGCACCATGTTAATGACTCCCTCTCTCCTCTAGGAAATTGTTGCTCCAGCATATTCAAACCCCTTCGGTAGGCACCATGTTAATGACTGGTTCCAAACTAACTGCCACTCGACCGCCTGCCTGCCTGGCCTAGTGCACGTCGCAAACTAACAAACCCCATATTAAAAACAACTCAAACAGTCACAACAATCGGGTGGCCTTATCCCTGATCCTGTTACAACTAGCCTGAGTGCCAGTCTGTTTGTGCTATCATCATGTTTACATAGGAGATGGTAAAAAGCAGGAAACAGATCTGGGACCAGGCTTTGTAAAACAACCCTGAATGAGAAATCCAAAGCACAGTCCCAAGCAAGAAGACCCCATGTTTGGAATAAGGCCTTTACAGTCCATATGGCTCTTATGTATCTGGAATAGTCATTATATGACGGTTTAGGTCTAAACTACAGCTCAGATTCCGTTTTTTTAGAGTCTAAAGAATATGATGCATGTGTTTGGCTCTGGATGTACGTTAGCCTGGCAATATGGCCTGGCTTTAAATCTTGCAGCAGTCTCATCATTCCTTCAATACAAAGTGGTCCCTGTCCTCATTTCATATGTTTCCTCTTAGCATAATTAGTTCCTAAAAGACATGGGGTTTGGATCGGGGGGAAAAAATACTACATCTCTCCTTTCAACCATTTTCCATGTTACTAATGTTCACTTCACTCAATAAGCCACACTTGACGTATTTTGCACCAAGGTATTCATTCCCTTATGGGTGAATCTGTATATAACAATGTACGAATCACGTGTTGAGCATATATACCAAAACTACATGTTAAATCACAATGACTTACTACTTGTTTTTAATGGGTCAACTTTTTAACTTTGCAAGCAAAAGACGTGGCTAACTTGTTGGCGTGTATCTGCTTGATGTTAAATTACATTAGCACTTTTGTCTCCCAGGGAGCTTAGCTACATTTTGTATTCCAGAAACTATGAGGCGTCTTGAAAAAGACCACATCCTCAGCGGGCCATATTCAATGGACTAAACTGTATATTCTACAAGATAGACAGCTACCTAGTAGCGATCAACCCAGCCGGTGTAGCTAACTCCTTAACTTCTTGTGTTCGGGGTTTGCTGGCGGCTAACGGTAGCTGGCTAGCCATGGTATACACCCCTCTCAACACTCCAGTAAATAGTTTTGATTAGCTCACAGGTAGACAACTAGGTATTTTAAAAAATGGGCCATGCCACTGGTTCTTACCCAAAAGCTTCTTGACCTCCTCCTCGCTCATGTAGACGTTGACACTGGGGCGATTGTTGATGCCCAGAGCAGGGGCACTGCTAGTGCTGGGGTTGGGGTTGGCGAGGCACAAGGTCCCTTCCAGCAACAGCAGGAAAAAGAAAACTCCGAGGCTCCACTGGACCGAATTTGTCCAGTCTCGATACACGGAGAGGCTGCGGCAGCGGCGAACCAGTCCCCGCTTCCCCAACATTTCAGTTGTCTTGTAGGTTGTTGCGCTTCTTCGGGAAAAAAAAGTCGATTTGTTTCCACCTTGTTTCCAAATCCTCGATGTATTTATCATCCGTAGTTCAAGTACACTTTTAAAGGCAACATTACTACTCGTTGTTCAACCGCGGTGTCTCCCTGGTTCTTGTTAGTTAGCAGGCTAGCTACCGTTAGCTAACTGATTAGCCGAACAAGCTAACTAACTTCGGACAGACTGCGATAACTCGGACCGCGTTTATGCGGTTCGTTTTTGTCTTTGTCACGTTTGCGAAGGTTTGGATACAATTCTGTATTCACTATCCTTTGCGTATATTACCCTACTTAGATATGTTTAATTTGAGAACCCGTTAGGATAAATAGTAACGATTTTCCCCAAAATAACATCCAGGTTTGTCCTTTCATGGTCCTTGTTGTTCCTTCCCCTAGTAATCTCAGCTTTCACTGGAGGGAGGGGACAACGAGGGTGCTCGTTGATGACAGGATCCAGGGTCCGGGAAACGCGCCTGATAGCATTTCGGGGGGAACTGAATAGATCCTTTCTAGCATGCAGATGAATGGTAATTTACAGTCTACTTTGTATAACGACACATACGACTAGTTTGATTGAATAACGCAATGGATTCTCATCAAACAAACACGCCGCAGGTAACATCATAGGTGTGTGATTGATTCAAATGTTACTTGGCCCTCTAATGGAACGATGTTTGGACTATTTGAACTGTTTCCCTATTTCAACAGTACAATTGCAGCACAGCCACAATTGAGCTCTTTCAGGAGAAAGAGGGGAGAGCACCCCCCCCATCCACATCGACAAGGCTGTTGTGGAGCGGGGTAGAGAGCTTCAAGATGTTTGGCGTCCACATCACTAAGGACTTAACATGGTCTTCCACACACCCGCTCAGTCGTGAAGAGGGCACGGCAGTACCTCTTCCCACTCAGGAGGCTGAAAACATTTGACATGGGCCCTGAGATTCTCAAAAAGTTCTACAACAGCACCATTGACAGCATCTTGACTGGCTGCATCGCCGCTTGGTATGGCAAGCGGTACAGTACATCACTGGGACTGAGCTCCCTGCCATCCAGGACCTCTATATCAGGTGGTGTCAGAGGAAGGCCCGGAAAATGACCCAAAGACTCCAGCCACTCAAGCCATAGACTGTTCACCCTGCTACCGTCCGACAAACGGTACTGGAGCATCGGCTGTCGGACCAACAGGCTCAGAGACAGCTTCTGCCATCGTTTGCTGCTGCTACTCTGTTCTTTATTTTACTCTTATCTATCCTGATGTCTAGTCACTTTACCCTACCTTCATGTACATATCTACCTCAAATACCTTATTATTATCTATCCTGATGCCTAGTCACTTTACCCTACCTTCATGTACATATCTACCTCAAATACCTTATTATTATCTATCCTGATGCCTAGTCACTTTACCCTACCTTCATGTACATATCTACCTCAAATACCTTATTATTATCTATCCTGATGCCTAGTCACTTTACCCTGCCTTCATGTACATATCTACCTCAAATACCTTATTATTATCTATCCTGATGCCTAGTCACTTTACCCTGCCTTCATGTACATATCTACCTCAAATACCTTATTATTATCTATCCTGATGTCTAGTCACTTTACCCTGCCTTCATGTACATATCTACCTCAAATACCTTATTATTATCTATCCTGATGCCTAGTCACTTTACCCTGCCTTCATGTACATATCTACCTCAAATACCTTATTATCTATCCTGATGTCTAGTCACTTTACCCTGCCTTCATGTACATATCTACCTCAAATTCCTTATTATTATCTATCCTGATGTCTAGTCACTTTACCCTGCCTTCATGTACATATCTACCTCAAATACCTTATTATTATCTATCCTGATGCCTGGTCACTTTACCCTGCCTTCATGTACATATCTACCTCAAATACCTTATTATTATCTATCCTGATGCCTAGTCACTTTACCCTGCCTTCATGTACATATCTACCTCAAATACCTTATTATCTATCCTGATGTCTAGTCACTTTACCCTGCCTTCATGTACATATCTACCTCAAATTCCTTATTATTATCTATCCTGATGTCTAGTCACTTTACCCTGCCTTCATGTACATATCTACCTCAAATACCTTATTATTATCTATCCTGATGCCTGGTCACTTTACCCTGCCTTCATGTACATATCTACCTCAAATACCTTATTATTATCTATCCTGATGCCTAGTCACTTTACCCTGCCTTCATGTACATATCTACCTCAAATACCTTATTATTATATATCCTGATGTCTAGTCACTTTACCCTGCCTTCATGTACATATCTACCTCAAATACCTTATTATTATATATCCTGATGTCTAGTCACTTTACCCTGCCTTCATGTACATATCTACCTCAAATTCCTTATTATTATCTATCCTGATGTCTAGTCACTTTACCCTGCCTTCATGTACATATCTACCTCAAATACCTTATTATTATCTATCCTGATGCCTAGTCACTTTACCCTGCCTTCATGTACATATCTACCTCAAATACCTTATTATTATATATCCTGATGTCTAGTCACTTTACCCTGCCTTCATGTACATATCTACCTCAAATTCCTTATTATTATCTATCCTGATGTCTAGTCACTTTACCCTGCCTTCATGTACATATCTACCTCAAATACCTTATTATTATCTATCCTGATGTCTAGTCACTTTACCCTGCCTTCATGTACATATCTACCTCAAATTCCTTATTATTATATATCCTGATGCCTAGTCACTTTACCCTGCCTTCATGTACATATCTACCTCAAATACCTTATTATTATCTATCCTGATGCCTGGTCACTTTACCCTGCCTTCATGTACATATCTACCTCAAATACCTTATTATTATCTATCCTGATGCCTGGTCACTTTACCCTGCCTTCATGTACATATCTACCTCAAATACCTTATTATTATCTATCCTGATGTCTAGTCACTTTACCCTGCCTTCATGTACATATCTACCTCAAATACCTTATTATTATCTATCCTGATGCCTGGTCACTTTACCCTGCCTTCATGTACATATCTACCTCAAATACCTTATTATTATCTATCCTGATGCCTAGTCACTTTACCCTGCCTTCATGTACATATCTACCTCAAATACCTTATTATTATCTATCCTGATGCCTGGTCACTTTACCCTGCCTTCATGTACATATCTACCTCAAATACCTTATTATTATCTATCCTGATGTCTAGTCACTTTACCCTGCCTTCATGTACATATCTACCTCAAATACCTTATTATTATCTATCCTGATGTCTAGTCACTTTACCCTGCCTTCATGTACATATCTACCTCAAATACCTTATTATTATCTATCCTGATGCCTGGTCCCTTTACCCTGCCTTCATGTAGATATCTACCTCAAATACCTTATTATTATTATCTATCCTGATGCCTAGTCACTTTACCCTGCCTTCATGTACATATCTACCTCAAATACCTTATTATTATCTATCCTGATGCCAAGTCACTTTACCCTGTCTTCATGTACATACTGTATCTACCTCAAATACCTCATACCCCTGCACAGTGATCTGGTACTGGTACTCCCTGTATATAACTCCACATTGATCTGGTACTGGTACTTCCTGTATATAACTCCACATTGATCTGGTACTGGTACTCCCTGTATATAGCTCCACATTGATCTGGTACTCCCTGTATATAGCTCCACATTGATCTGGTACTCCCTGTATATAGCTCCACATTGATCTGGTACTGGTACTCCCTGTATATAGCTCCACATTGATCTGGTACTGGTACTTCCTGTATATAGTTCCACATTGATCTGGTACTTGTACTTCCTGTATATAGTTCCACATTGATCTGGTACTGGTACTTCCTGTATATAGATCCACATTGATCTGGTACTGGTACTTCCTGTATATAGCTCCACATTGATCTGGTACTTGTACTTCCTGTATATAGATCCACATTGATCTGGTACTTCCTGTATATAACTCCACATTGATCTGGTACTGGTACTTCCTGTATATAGCTCCACATTGATCTGGTACTTGTACTTCCTGTATATAGCTCCACATTGATCTGGTACTGGTACTTCCTGTATATAGCTCCACATTGATCTGGTAATTGTACTTCCTGTATATAGCTCCACATTGATCTGGTACTTGTACTTCCTGTATATAGCTCCACATTGATCTGGTACTTGTACTTCCTGTATATAGCTCCACATTGATCTGGTACTTCCTATATATACTGTAGCTCCACATTGATCTGGTACTGGTACTTCCTCTATATAGCTCCTCATTGATCTGGTACTTCCTGTATATAGCTCCACATTGATCTGGTACTGGTACTTCCTGTATATAGATCCACATTGATCTGGTACTCCCTGTATATAGCTCCACATTGATCTGGTACTTCCTGTATATAGCTCCACATTGATCTGGTACTTCCTGTATATAGCTCCATTCTTGTGTATTGTATTTTATTCCTCTTGTGTTAGTTACTATTTTATTTTGTATTATTATTTTTAAACTCTGCATCGTTAGGAAAGGTTTCCTAACTAAGAATTTCACTGTAAAGTCTACACCAGTTCTATTCAGCGCATGTGATAAATACAATTTGATTTGAATCCATCAATGCATAATGCCCAAAAATATCACATTGATGCGGTGTAGACATAGACACCGTGTGGTGGGCTACTGCAATACTATACATGCAGAGAACTCATCTTCAAATAGAGGCCCTACCTTCCAATAGGTGTCTGTTATACAGTCTACTTTATTCACACAAAAAACATATTGAAGCTATAGACATTCCTGCACAATTACATTTGAAATAAATATGAAATGACACGAAAATAACATTTTTTTTACATTTTAATTATTTAAAATATTCACCTACAAAACAGCCTATAAACACTATGTACATGATAGCTAGTAGTGACGTAGGGTTAGAGTTGAAAGACATAAAGACAGGCACTTATTTTCCAGTACTGATTGCTGAATATGTTTTTTGGCTAAGAGGTAAAACAGTTCAATTTGTTGTTAAAAATCAATCGAGACAGATTTTAAATAGGGTTGCTTGTGATGAAACAGACAATATACACATTTCCCTGAGCGGAGGGACTAAACTGCCAACGTGTGAGACATGAGGTATGTATAATGTTCTGATTTTACACGGATGTGGACTGTTTACGGTACATTTGTCATCCGTCATGAGTGAAAATTCTGTAAAAATATGACATAGAATAGTTCGAAATTATTGATGATTCTGGGGCCAAATGTCATTGATGGTTGTGGGGGTCAATCATGTTCCACTTGTTAGCTTCCTCCAGAATCCTCATTCAAGCTGCGGCTACAACAGGCCAACCTCTGGGCAACATGGGTCATCACACAGGCCAATCTCTGGGGCAACATGGGTCATCACACAGGCCAATCTCTGGGGCAACATGGGTCATCACACAGGCCAATCTCTGGGGCAACATGGGTCATCACACAGGCCAATCTCTGGGGCAACATGGGTCATCACACAGGCCAATCTCTGGGCAACATGGGTCATCACACAGGCCAATCTCTGGGCAACATGGGTCATCACACAGGCCAATCTCTGGGCAACATGGGTCATCACACAGGCCAATCTCTGGGCAACATGGGTCATCACACAGGCCAATCTCTGGGGCAACATGGGTCATCACACAGGCCAATCTCTGGGCAACATGGGTCATCACACAGGCCAATCTCTGGGCAACATGGGTCATCACATAGGCCAATCTCTGGGCAACATGGGTCAACACACAGGCCAATCTCTGGGCAACATGGGTCATCACACAGGCCAATCTCTGGGCAACATGGGTCATCACACAGGCCAATCTCTGGGCAACATGGGTCATCACACAGGCCAATCTCTGGGGCAACATGGGTCATCACACAGGCCAATCTCTTTGCAACATGGGTCATCACACAGGCCAATCTCTGGGGCAACATGGGTCATCACACAGGCCAATCTCTGGGGCAACATGGGTCATCCAAGATTAGCTTTCTGAAAGTAGAACATATCCATTTTATTTTAACTGAAGCCAAAGCAAATTGTATTACATTTTAAATTAAATCAGTATATTTCAGTAGATTGCTCATTGTAATGTCTGTGTACCAACCATTAATGTTGCCTGTTAGTTCTTCTGTCTGTCCAAACAGAGAATAATGACATGTGAAAACAAGAATATGATTATATTAAAGCCTAAAGAATGACTTCCTTCGGTGACTTGAACTGTTCAATTAAACTCACTGGGGCTTTTCTTGGGAAGCAGCGGTGGTTCACAGATCTCTCGATAGCAAACATCCTGCTGGACTTTATACGTCCTTTTATACCTGGGGAGAAAAACAATGGCTTATCTACTAAACATACAAAGTATATATATATACAGATTATTCAACATGCTTCTTGTGGGGATGAAACCAATTTACATTCTGGAAATGAATTAAGTTATACTAGTACTATATTTAACAGGTGTCAGTGTGCTTACAGTATCCCTTCCTTCCCTAGGTACCCTGTCCCTTACTGGGCTCAAATCAGGGAAGACGTATCGCTTCCTTCCCTAGGTACTCTGTCTCTTACTGGGCTCAAATCAGGGAAGACGTATCCCTTCCTTCCCTAGGTACTCTGTCTCTTACTGGGCTCAAATCAGGGAAGACGTATCGCTTCCTTCCCTAGGTACTCTGTCTCTTACTGGGCTCAAATCAGGGAAGACGTATCGCTTCCTTCCCTAGGTACTCTGTCTCTTACTGGGCTCAAATCAGGGAAGACGTATCTCTTCCTTCCCTAGGTACCCTGTCTCTTACTGGGCTCAAATCAGGGAAGACGTATCTCTTCCTTCCCTAGGTACCGTGTCTCTTACTGGGCTCAAATCAGGGAAGACGTATCTCTTCCTTCCCTAGGTACCCTGTCTCTTACTGGGCTCAAATCAGGGAAGACGTATCGGTTCCTTTCCTAGGTACTCTGTCTCTTACTGGGCTCAAATCAGGGAAGACGTATCGGTTCCTTCCCTAGGTACTCTGTCTCTTACTGGGCTCAAATCAGGGAAGACGTATCCCTTCCTTCCCTAGGTACCCTGTCCCTTACTGGGCTCAAATCAGGGAAGACGTATCGCTTCCTTCCCTAGGTAACCTGTCTCTTACTAGGCTCAAATCAGGGAAGACATCAGCATATAAAGAGATTTACAGTCTATATGAAATCAATTCTGACAGGTATAAACATGCAGAGGAGGTCTATGTCCACTGTTTGACACTCACAGGTAATGACAGACTTCGCCCACCCAGACGGGCACGCTCTTTGTTTCAGAGTAAAGGCGGGTACACGGGTGGGGCACTCGCTGGCAGACTGCAGGACAGACGTGGTCGTGGCAGGACAAAGATAAACACATATACGTGTTAAAGCACTGAGAGGGTTCTTCTGAGGGAGAAGTTCTGGAGGAAGAGGCAGTTACAAGGCTGTTAAATATGACATGAGGGAGTGAGGAGACAAAGGGAGGAAGAAAGAGGGAGAGAGGGACATAGGGAGGGAGAGTGATAGGGGAGGGAGGGATTTGGTATGAACAGAAAGATAGAGAGAAAGAGAGAGAGAGAAGATACAGAGAAAGGGTGAGAGGGATTTGGTCTGAGAGAGAGAGAGAGAGAGAGAGAGAGAGATACAGAGAAAGGGTGAGAGGGATTTGGTCTGAGGAAGTGAGAGAGAGAGAGAGAGAGAGAGAGAGAGAGAGAGAGAGAGAGAGAGAGAGAGAGAGAGAGAAGGTGCAGGGATTTTGGTCTGAGGAAGAGAGAGAGAGAGAGAGAAGGTGCAGGGATTTGGTCTGAGGAAGTGAGACAGAGAGAGAGAGAGAGAGAGAGAGAGAGAGAGAAGGGATTTGGTCTGAGGAAGAGAGAGAGAGAGAGAGAGAGAGAGAGAGAGAGAGAGAGAGAGAGAGTGCAGGGATTTGGTCTGAGGATGAGAGAGAGAAGGTGAAAGAGATAGGGAGAGAGAGAGATTTGATCGGAGGAAGAGAGAGAGAAAGAGAGAGAGAGACAGGGGGATTGGGCCTGAGAAGGAATGAGAGAGAGGAGAGATAGGGAGGGTGGAATTTGGCACTCCTCCCTAGTGATTGATGGGTTTAGGAAAGAAATGTTTAAACAGTTTGACCGAGGTTGTTTGGATGGAGAAATGTACAGTATAGAGCCCCACAGTTGATATGTATAATACCCATAATACAGACAAATATAAAGCATTTACAAAAGTCACCTTGTCCGAGAGAGATTTACACGGTTATCAAAATGTTATCCCAGGGTAAGTCTACACGAAAACACAGACCTTATTTTAAGTGTTTCTAAATTCCTCTACGGGAAAAAAGAATGGTGAAAAAAAACCAATTGGAACCATTTCCCTGTTTGACCGCTAGGTTTTATGGGAATTATGACTCATACTGTGGTACTCTATTAAAAAGTGTGTGTGTGTGTGTGTGTGTGTGTGTGTGCGTGCGCGCGCGTGCGTGCGTGCGTGCGTGCGTGTGTGTGTGCCATCTCCTACACTGCTGCAGCATAACACCTTGCGTTACTGGTGAACATGATTGGACAAGTTCAAACCAAAGGAAAAGCTTGTATTTCAAAATAACCTATTTTGTCTGAAGTGCTTTGTACCTGAATGGTGATATTATAGTTATGTCTTGCAACGTTCTATTTTCTATGTGAGGATGTTGCTGGGTAGTTATGGTGCTGTGAAATGATTTCCTCCAATGAGGAAGACATCTGAATCTGTTTTTTTGCCAGAACCAAGACAGCTGATCTGAGAGAACATGCAGTTGTTCTATGCTAAACTAGAAAAAAAGGGTTCCAAAAGGGTTCTTCGGCTGTCCCCACAGGGGAACCGTTTTGGGTTCCAGGTAGAACCGTTTTGGATTCCAGGTAGAACCATTTTGGGTTCCATGTAGAACCGTTTTGGGTTCCAGGTAGAACCCTTTTGGATTCCAGGTAGTACCATTTTGGGTTCCAAGTAGAACCATTTTGGGTTCCATGTAGAATCATTTTGGGTTCCAAGTAGAATCGTTTTGGATTCCAGGTAGAACCATTTTGGGTTCCATGTAGAACTCCCTGTTGAAAGGGTTCAATTACATTTTTTATTTTTTACATTTTTAGTCATTTAGCAGATACTCTTACCCAGTAGTGAGTACATACATTTCTCATACTTTTGCCCTGTACTGGCCACCCGTGGGAATCGAACCAACAACCCACAACCCTGGGAATCGAACCAACAACCCTGGCGTTGCATGCTCTACCAACCTGAGCTACATGGAACCCAAAACGGTTCTACTCGGAACCAAAAGGATTCTACCTGGAACCAACAAGGTTCTTTAAAGTGGTTTTTCTACGGGGACAGCTGAATAGCGTGTATGGCACTCCAATGTCAATGTGTCGTGTGGTGGAGACCGAGACAGAAGGCGTGAACTCACACAGCTCACACTGCCTGCCCTTGAACCCGGCTACGCAGTCGCAGATGTGGGAGTCGTCGCCCTTCGCACACGTACCCCCGTTCAGGCAGGGCAGACTCCGGCAGTCCTGGGACGACTCTGAAACACAGCAGCTGCTGTCAGGACCCCTAGTTAAGTGGAGCCCAACAGACAAACCACCAGCTCAGGTTTCACGAAGGCTGTCTACTACCCAAATGGAACCTATTCTCTTTTTAGCACACTACTTTAGACCAGAGTCCTGTGGGTAGAGTCCTGTGGGTAGAGTCCTGTGGGTAGAGTCCTGTGGGTAGAGTCCTGTGGGTAGAGTCCTGTGGGTAGAGTCCTATGGGTAGAGTCCTGTGGGTAGTCCTATGTTAGAGCCTATGGGTAGAGTCCTATGGGTAGTCCTATGGGTAGAGCCCTATGGGTAGAGCCCTATGGGCAGTCCTATGGGTAGAGCCCTATGGGTAAAGCCTTATGGGTAGAGCCCTATGAGGTTCCCCTATGGGTAGAGCCCTATGGGTAGAGCCCTATGGGTAGTCCTATGGGTAGAGTCCTATGGGTAGAGCCCTATGAGGTTCCCCTATGGGTAGTCCTATGGGTAGAGTCCTATGGGTAGAGCCCTATGGGTAGAGCCCTATGGGTAGAGCCCTATGGGTAAAGTCCTATGGGTAGAGCCCTATGGGTAGAGTCCTATGGGTAAAGTCCTATGGGTAGAGTCCTGTGGGTAGAGTCCTATGGGTAGAGCCCTATGAGGTTCCCCTATGGGTAGAGCCCTATGGGTAGAGCCCTATGAGGTTCCCCTATGGGTAGTCCTATGGGTAGTCCTATGGGTAGAGCCCTATGGGTAGAGCCCTATGGGTAGAGCCCTATGGGTAGAGTCCTATGGGTAGAGTCCTATGGGTAGAGCCCTATGGGTAGAGCCCTATGAGGTTCCCCTATGGGTAGAGCCCTATGGGTAGAGTCCTATGGGTAGTCCTATGGGTAGAGCCCTATGAGGTTCCCCTATGGGTAGAGCCCTATGAGGTTCCCCTATGGGTAGAGTCCTATGGGTAGAGCCCTATGAGGTTCCCCTAAGGATAGAGCCCTATGAGGTTCCTCTATGGGTAGAGCCCTATGAGGTTCCCCTATGGGTAGAGTCCTATGGTTAGAGCCCTATGGGTAGAGCCCTATGAGGTTCCCCTATGGGTAGTCCTATGGGTAGAGTCCTATGGGTAGAGCCCTATGAGGTTCCCCTATGGGTAGAGCCCTATGAGGTTCCCCTATGGGTAGAGCCCTATGATGTTCCCCTATGGGTAGAGCCCTATGAGGTTCCCCTATGGGTAGAGTCCTATGAGGTTCCCCTATGGGTAGAGCCCTATGGGTAGTCCTATGGGTAGAGCCCTATGGGTAGAGCCCTATGGGTAGATCCCTATGAGTTTCCCCTATGGGTAGAGTCCTATGGGTAGTCCTATGGGTAGAGTCCTATGGGTAGTCCTATGGGTAGAGCCCTATGAGTTTCCCCTATGGGTAGAGCCCTATGGGTAGAGCCCTATGAGTTTCCCCTATGGGTAGAGCCCTATGGGTAGAGTCCTATGAGTTTCCCCTATGGGTAGATCCCTATGAGTTTCCCCTATGGGTAGAGCCCTATGAGTTTCCCCTATGGGTAGAGCCCTATGGGTAGAGCCCTATGAGTTTCCCCTATGGGTAGAGCACTATGAGTTTCCCCTATGGGTAGAGCCCTATGAGTTTCCCCTATGGGTAGAGTCCTATGAGGTTCCCCTATGGGTAGAGTCCTATGAGGTTCCCCTATGGGTAGAGCCCTATGAGTTTCCCCTATGGGTAGATCCCTATGAGTTTCCCCTATGGGTAGAGCCCTATGAGGTTCCCCTATGGGTAGAGCCCTATGGGTAGAGTCCTATGGGTAGAGCCCTATGAGTTTCCCCTATGGGTAGAGCCCTATGGGTAGAGTCCTATGGGTAGAGCCCTATGAGGTTCCCCTATGGGTAGAGCCCTATGGGTAGAGTCCTATGAGGTTCCCCTATGGGTAGAGTCCTATGGGTAGAGCCCTATGAGGTTCCCCTATGGGTAGAGCCCTATGAGGTTCCCCTATGGGTAGAGCCCTATGGGTAGAGCCCTATGAGGTTCCCCTATGGGTAGAGTCCTATGAGGTTCCCCTATGGGTAGAGCCCTATGAGGTTCCCCTATGGGTAGAGTACTATGGGTTGACTCCTATGGGTAGAGCCTTATGGGTAGAGTCCTATGAGGTTCCCCTATGGGTAGAGTCCTATGGGTAGAGCCCTATGAGTTTCCCCTATGGGTAGAGCCCTATGGGTAGAGTCCTATGGGTAGAGCCCTATGAGGTTCCCCTATGGGTAGAGCCCTATGGGTAGAGTCCTATGAGGTTCCCCTATGGGTAGAGTCCTATGGGTAGAGCCCTATGAGGTTCCCCTATGGGTAGAGCCCTATGAGGTTCCCCTATGGGTAGAGTCCTATGGGTAGAGCCCTATGAGTTTCCCCTATGGGTGGAGCCCTATGAGGTTCCCCTATGGGTAGAGTCCTATGAGGTTCCCCTATGGGTAGAGCCCTATGAGGTTCCCCTATGGGTAGAGTACTATGGGTTGACTCCTATGGGTAGAGCCTTATGGGTAGAGTCCTATGAGGTTCCCCTATGGGTAGAGTCCTATGGGTAGAGCCCTATGAGGTTCCCCTATGAGTAGAGTCCTATTGGTAGAGCCCTATGAGGATTCCCTATGGGTAGAGTACTATGGGTAGAGCCCTATAAGGTTCCCCTATGGGTAGAGTCTGATGGGTAGAGCCCTATGAGGTTCCCCTATGGGTAGAGCCCTATGAGTTTCCCCTATGGGTAGAGCCCTATGAGGTTCCCCTATGGGTAGAGCCCTATGAGTTCCCCTATGGGTAGAGCCCTATGAGTTCCCCCTATGGGTAGAGCGCTATGAGTTCCCCCTATGGGTAGAGCCCTATGAGGTTCCCCTATGGGTAAAGCCCTATGAGGTTCCCCTGTGGGTAGAGCCCTATGAGGTTCCCCTGTGGGTAGAGCCCTATGAGGTCCCCCTATGGGTAGAGCCCTATGAGGTTTCCCTATGGGTAGAGCCCTATGGGTAGAGCCCTATGAGGTTCCCCTATGGGTAGAGCCCTATGAGTTCCCCCTATGGGTAGAGCCCTATGAGGTTCCCCTATGGGTAGAGCCCTATGAGGTTCCCCTGTGGGTAGAGCCCTATGAGGTTCCCCTGTGTGTAGAGCCCTATGAGGTTCCCCTGTAGGTAGAGCCCTATGAGGTTCCCCTGTGGGTAGAGCCCTATGAGGTTCCCCTGTAGGTAGAGCCCTATGAGGTTCCCCTATGGGTAGAGCCCTATGAGGTTCCCCTGTAGGTAGAGCCCTATGAGGTCCCCCTATGGGTAGAGCCCTATGAGGTTCCCCTGTGGGTAGAGCCCAATGAGGTCCCCCTATGGGTAGAGCCCTATGAGGTTCCCCTATGGGTAGAGCCCTATGAGGTTTCCCCTATTGGGTAGAGTACTATGGGTAGAGCCCTATGAGGTTCCCCTATGGGTAGAGCCCTATGAGGTTCCCCTGTAGGTAGAGCCCTATGAGGTTCCCCTATGGGTAGAGCCCTATGAGGTTCCCCTGTAGGTAGAGCCCTATGAGGTCCCCCTATGGGTAGAGCCCTATGAGGTTCCCCTGTGGGTAGAGCCCAATGAGGTCCCCCTATGGGTAGAGCCCTATGAGGTTCCCCTGTGGGTAGAGCCCAATGAGGTCCCCCTATGGGTAGAGCCCTATGTTCCCCTATGGGTAGAGCCCTATGAGGTTTCCCCTATTGGGTAGAGTACTATGGGTAGAGCCCTATGAGGTTCCCCTATGGGTAGAGCCCTATGAGGTCCCCCTATGGGTAGAGCCCTATGAGGTTCCCCTATGGGTAGAGCCCTATGACGTTCCCCTGTGGGTAGAGCCCAATGAGGTCCCCCTATGGGTAGAGCCCTATGAGGTTCCCCTGTGGGTAGAGCCCAATGAGGTCCCCCTATGGGTAGAGCCCTATGTTCCCCTATGGGTAGAGCCCTATGAGGTTTCCCCTATTGGGTAGAGTACTATGGGTAGAGCCCTATGAGGTTCCCCTGTAGGTAGAGCCCTATGAGGTCCCCCTATGGGTAGAGCCCTATGAGGTTCCCCTGTGGGTAGAGCCCAATGAGGTCCCCCTATGGGTAGAGCCCTATGAGGTTCCCCTGTGGGTAGAGCCCAATGAGGTCCCCCTATGGGTAGAGCCCTATGTTCCCCTATGGGTAGAGCCCTATGAGGTTTCCCCTATTGGGTAGAGTACTATGGGTAGAGCCCTATGAGGTTCCCCTATGGGTAGAGCCCTATGAGGTCCCCCTATGGGTAGAGCCCTATGAGGTTCCCCTATGCGTAGAGCCCTATGACGTTCCCCTGTGGGTAGAGCCCTATGAGGTTCCCCTATGGGTAGAGCCCTATGAGGTTCCCCTATGGGTAGAGCCCTATGAGGTTCCCCTATGGGTAGAGCCCTATGAGGTTCCCCTGTGGGTAGAGCCCTATGAGGTTCCCCTGTGGGTAGAGCCCTATGAGGTTCCCCTGTGGGTAGAGCCCTATGAGGTTCCCCTGTGGGTAGAGCCCTATGAGGTTCCCCTATGGGTAGAGCCCTATGAGGTTCCCCTGTGGGTAGAGCCCTATGAGGTTCCCCTGTGGGTAGAGCCCTATGAGGTTCCCCTATGGGTAGAGCCCTATGAGGTTCCCCTATGGGTAGAGCCCTATGAGGTTCCCCTATGGGTAGAGCCCTATGAGGTTCCCCTATGGGTAGAGCCCTGTGGGTAGAGCCCTATGAGGTTCCCCTATGGGTAGAGCCCTATGAGGTTCCCCTATGGGTAGAGCCCTATGAGGTTCCCCTATGGGTAGAGCCCTATGGGTAAAGCCCTATGAGGTTCCCCTATGGGTAGAGCCCTATGAGGTTCCCCTATGGGTAGAGCCCTATGGGTAGAGCCCTATGAGGTTCCCCTATGGGTAGAGCCCTATGAGGTTCCCCTATGGGCCCCTGGTCAAAGTAATGCCCTTTAAAGTGCCTAGAGTGCTGTCTCTCTCTGTAATACATTTCTATTGTAAAGCTTGGTTGACATTCCCTTCCTCCTCCTCATTGCCAGCTACAGTCCTGTGGCCAGAAGATACATCATCCATTGCTGTATATATATAGAGACCTAATAATTAATAACATGCTGTTTCTATTCAGCGGTGCCTATAGGAGAAGATTAGCATAGATTAGCGTAGGTTAGCATAGATTAGCATAGCGTCCACGTGGCAGACCTCCCATTAAAACTGACTGGTGCTGGAAGAAGTCCCAGTAACAGAGGAGAGGGTTCCATATCTGGCATCTAACTACACCACAACTCTGTCCTGCCAGATTATACTGTAGCGACCAACGCCAAGGCCACCTCGTCAAGAGGTTCACATCTCTTGCTACGACGTTGAGTTGACAAAATGTAAATCCCTGAATTCACTGCGTTTACCTACCAGGTTTTCTCCTGGACTCCTCCTCTTCCTCCTTCCTCTGGATCTCTAGTGCGAGGCTGATTTTATTGGTTGTCTCCTCCATCCTCTCGAGCTGAAGGGAAGGCTCGGGTTCTGCAAGGCAGAATCAAAGAGGTATTGATCCATACCAGTATTCAGTACAAATGTACTACTGGTCTAAGTGAATGTTAAAATGCACCACATTATGCTGAAGCTTAGTGATGCTTCAGTTGGCCTCTTGCTGGTTATACCTGGTTATAACAACACGTACTAGTGTCACCTGGCTGGTTATACCTGGTTATAACAACACGTACTAGTGCCACCTGGCTGGTTATACCTGGTTATAACAATACTTACTAGTGTCACCTGGCTGGTTATACCTGGTTATAACAACACTTACTAGTGTCACCTGGCTGGTTATACCTGGTTATAACAACACGTACTAGTGTCACCTGGCTGGTTATACCTGGTTATAACAATACTTACTAGTGCCACCTGGCTGGTTATACCTGGTTATAACAACACGTACTAGTGTCACCTGGCTGGTTATACCTGGTTATAACAATACTTACTAGTGTCACCTGGCTGGTTATACCTGGTTATAACAACACGTACTAGTGTCACCTGGCTGGTTATACCTGGTTATAACAACACGTACTAGTGTCACCTGGCTGGTTATACCTGGTTATAACAACACGTACTAGTGTCACCTGGCTGGTTATACCTGGTTATAACAACACTTACTAGTGTCACCTGGCTGGTTATACCTGGTTATAACAATACTTACTAGTGTCACCTGGCTGGTTATACCTGGTTATAACAATACTTACTAGTGTCACCTGGCTGGTTATACCTGGTTATAACAATACTTACTAGTGTCACCTGGCTGGTTATATCTGGTTATAACAATACTTACTAGTGTCACCTGGCTGGTTATACCTGGTTATAACAATACTTACTAGTGTCACCTGGCTAGTTATACCTGGTTATAACAACACGTACTAGTGTCACCTGGCTGGTTATACCTGGTTATAACAACACGTACTAGTGTCACCTGGCTGGTTATACCTGGTTATAACAACACGTACTAGTGTCACCTGGCTGGTTATACCTGGTTATAACAATACTTACTAGTGCCACCTGGCTGGTTATACCTGGTTATAACAACACGTACTAGTGTCACCTGGCTGGTTATACCTGGTTATAACAATACTTACTAGTGTCACCTGGCTGGTTGTACCTGGTTATAACAATACTTACTAGTGCCACCTGGCTGGTTATACCTGGTTATAACAACACTTACTAGTGTCACCTGGCTGGTTATACCTGGTTATAACAATACTTACTAGTGCCACCTGGCTGGTTATACCTGGTTATAACAACACTTACTAGTGTCACCTGGCTGGTTATACCTGGTTATAACAATACTTACTAGTGTCACCTGGCTGGTTATACCTGGTTATAACAACACGTACTAGTGTCACCTGGCTGGTTATACCTGGTTATAACAACACGTACTAGTGTCACCTGGCTGGTTATACCTGGTTATAACAACACGTACTAGTGTCACCTGGCTGGTTATACCTGGTTATAACAATACTTACTAGTGCCACCTGGCTGGTTATACCTGGTTATAACAATACTTACTAGTGTCACCTGGCTGGTTATACCTGGTTATAACAATACTTACTAGTGTCACCTGGCTGGTTATACCTGGTTATACCTGGTTATAACAATACTTACTAGTATAACCTGGCTGGTTATACCTGGTTATAACAATACTTACTAGTGTCACCTGGCTGGTTATACCTGGTTATACCTGGTTATAACAATACGTACTAGTGTCACCTGGCTGGTTATACCTGGTTATAACAATACTTACTAGTGTCACCTGGCTGGTTATACCTGGTTATAACAATACTTACTAGTGTCACCTGGCTGGTTATACCTGGTTATACCTGGTCATAACAATACTTACTAGTGTCACCTGGCTGGTTATACCTGCTTATAACAATACTTACTAGTGTCACCTGGCTGGTTATACCTGGTTATACCTGGTTATAACAATACTTACTAGTATAACCTGGCTGGTTATACCTGGTTATAACAATACTTACTAGTGTCACCTGGCTGGTTATACCTGGTTATACCTGGTTATAACAATACGTACTAGTGTCACCTGGCTGGTTATACCTGGTTATAACAATACTTACTAGTGTCACCTGGCTGGTTATACCTGGTTATAACACGTACTAGTGCCACCTGGCTGGTTATACCTGGTTATAACAATACTTACTAGTGTCACCTGGCTGGTTATACCTGGTTATAACAACACGTACTAGTGCCACCTGGCTGGTTATACCTGGTTATAACAATACTTACTAGTGTCACCTGGCTGGTTATACCTGGTTATAACAACACGTACTAGTGCCACCTGGCTGGTTATACCTGGTTATAACAACACGTACTAGTGCCACCTGCCTGGTTATACCTGGTTATAACAACACGTACTAGTGCCACCTGGCTGGTTATACCTGGTTATAACAATACGTACTAGTGTCACCTGGCTGGTTATAACAATACTTACTAGTGTCACCTGGCTGGTTATACTTGGTTATACCTGGTTATAACAATACTTACTAGTGTCACCTGGCTGGTTATACCTGGTTATAACAACACGTACTAGTGTCACCTGGCTGGTTATACCTGGTTATAACAACACTTACTAGTGTCACCTGGCTGGTTATAACAATACTTACTAGTGTCACCTGGCTGGTTATACCTGGTTATAACAATACTTACTAGTGTCACCTGGCTGGTTATAACAACACGTACTAGTGTCACCTGGCTGGTTATACCTGGTTATAACAACACTTACTAGTGTCACCTGGCTGGTTATACCTGGTTATAACAACACGTACTAGTGTCACCTGGCTGGTTATAACAACACTTACTAGTGTCACCTGGCTGGTTATACCTGGTTATAACAATACTTACTAGTGTCACCTGGCTGGTTATACCTGGTTATAACAATACTTACTAGTGTCACCTGGCTGGTTATACCTGGTTATAACAACACGTACTAGTGTCACCTGGCTGGTTATACCTGGTTATAACAACACGTACTAGTGTCACCTGGCTGGTTATACCTGGTTATAACAATACTTACTAGTGCCACCTGGCTGGTTACAACAATACTTACTAGTGTCACCTGGCTGGTTATACCTGGTTATAACAATACTTACTAGTGCCACCTGGCTGGTTATACCTGGTTATAACAACACGTACTAGTGCCACCTGGCTGGTTATACCTGGTTATAACAACACTTACTAGTGTCACCTGGCTGGTTATAACAACACTTACTAGTGTCACCTGGCTGGTTATACCTGGTTATAACAACACTTACTAGTGTCACCTGGCTGGTTATACCTGGTTATAACAATACTTACTAGTGCCACCTGGCTGGTTATACCTGGTTATAACAACACGTACTAGTGTCACCTGGCTGGTTATACCTGGTTATAACAACACGTACTAGTGTCACCTGGCTGGTTATACCTGGTTATAACAATACTTACTAGTGTCACCTGGCTGGTTATACCTGGTTATAACAATACTTACTAGTGTCACCTGGCTGGTTATACCTGGTTATAACAACACTTACTAGTGTCACCTGGCTGGTTATACCTGGTTATAACAATACTTACTAGTGTCACCTGGCTGGTTATACCTGGTTATAACAACACTTACTAGTGTCACCTGGCTGGTTATACCTGGTTATAACAATACTTACTAGTGTCACCTGGCTGGTTATACCTGGTTATAACAACACGTACTAGTGTCACCTGGCTGGTTATACCTGGTTATAACAATACTTACTAGTGTCACCTGGCTGGTTATACCTGGTTATAACAACACGTACTAGTGTCACCTGGCTGGTTATAATAATACTTACTAGTGTCACCTGGCTGTTTATACCTGGTTATACCTGGTTATAACAATACTTACTAGTGTCACCTGGCTGGTTATACCTGGTTATAACAATACTTACTAGTGTCACCTGGCTGGTTATACCTGGTTATAACAATACTTACTAGTGTCGCCTGGCTGGTTATACCTGGTTATAACAACACTTACTATTGTCACCTGGCTGGTTATACCTGGTTATAACAATACTTACTAGTGTCACCTGGCTGGTTATACCTGGTTATAACAATACGTACTAGTGTCACCTGGCTGGTTATACCTGGTTATAACAATACTTACTAGTGTCACCTGGCTGGTTATACCTGGTTATAACAATACTTACTAGTGTCACCTGGCTGGTTATACCTGGTTATAACAATACTTACTAGTGTCACCTGGCTGGTTATACCTGGTTATAACAATACTTACTAGTGTCACCTGGCTGGTTATACCTGGTTATAACAATACTTACTAGTGTCACCTGGCTGGTTATACCTGGTTATAACAATACTTACTAGTGTCACCTGGCTGGTTATAACAACACGTACTAGTGTCACCTGGCTGGTTATACCTGGTTATAACAATACTTACTAGTGTCACCTGGCTGGTTATACCTGGTTATACCTGGTTATAACAATACTTACTAGTGTCACCTGGCTGGTTATACCTGGTTATAACAATACTTTCTAGTGTCACCTGGCTGGTTATACCTGGTTATAACAATACTTGCTAGTGTCACCTGGCTGGTTATACCTGGTTATAACAATACTTACTAGTGTCACCTGGCTGGTTATACCTGGTTATAACAATACTTACTAGTGTCACCTGGCTGGTTATACCTGGTTATAACAATACTTACTAGTGTCACCTGGCTGGTTATAACAACACGTACTAGTGTCACCTGGCTGGTTATACCTGGTTATAACAATACTTACTAGTGTCACCTGGCTGGTTATACCTGGTTATACCTGGTTATAACAATACTTACTAGTGTCACCTGGCTGGTTATTCCTGGTTATAACAATACTTGCTAGTGTCACCTGGCTGGTTATACCTGGTTATAACAATACTTACTAGTGTCACCTGGCTGGTTATACCTGGTTATACCTGGTTATAACAACACGTACTAGTGTCACCTGGCTGGTTATACCTGGTTATAACAATACTTACTAGTGTCACCTGGCTGGTTATACCTGGTTATACCTGGTTATAACAATACTTACTAGTGTCACCTGGCTGGTTATTCCTGGTTATAACAATACTTGCTAGTGTCACCTGGCTGGTTATACCTGGTTATAACAATACTTGCTAGTGTCACCTGGCTGGTTATACCTGGTTATACCTGGTTATAACAACACTTACTAGTGCGGTGTCTGATGGCCTTTCGGGGCAGTTTGGAGAACTCAGCTGTTATCCTCCCTCTACCATCAATCAGCTCTGTATATCTAGAAGAAAACAAAATGACGGTAAACACTATTACAGAGATAATTTAGATAATTAACCTTGAATTGTCAGACAAATATACTCAGAGAGAGACAGACAAATAGACTCTGAGAGAGACAGACAAATATACTCAGAAAGAGAGAGAGACAAATAGACTCTGAGAGAGACAGACAAATAGACTCTGAGACAGACAAATAGACTCTGAGAGAGACAGACAAATAGACTCTGAGAGAGACAGACAAATAGACTCTGAGAGAGACAGACAAATAGACTCAGAGAGAGACAGACAAATAGAGCTTTAGATAATGAACCTTGAATTATCTCGTTAACAGTAAATGGGGAGGTTTCAACTCAGCATTCCAATATATTTCTGAAATACGTGTGAAACACTGCACGCCAGTGTCTTATTCCTATTGATAGTTTGAGACAAAAACCAACACTGCAGTACAGGGCTTTTAAAATGTTTACCCAACCCACTATACAACCAGCCCAATGCTGGTTGGTAGCCTACGCTGGTTGGTAGCCTATCTCTCTGCAGCCAGGTTCTGAGTCTGAGTCTGTGTCTCTCTCTCTCTCTCTCTCTCTCACCTGGGCATCTCTTCAGAGCGCTCTCTCTCTCTCTCTCTCTCTCTCTCTCTGTCTCTCTCTCTCTCTCTCTCCCTCTCTCTCTCACTTGGGCATGTCTTCAGAGTGCTCTCTCTCTCACCTGGGCATGTCTTCAGAGTGCTCTCTCTCTCTGTCTCTCTCTCTCGCTCTCTCTCTCTCTCACCTGGGCATCTCTTCAGAGTGCTCTCTCTCTCCAGCTACCCCCAGGTCCTGAGGTTCAGATGGGGCTAGTGTATGACTCACAGGGCCCACGACAGAAGGTCTCTCCCTCTTCCTCCCTCCCCATCGCTCCTCCATCGGCACTGGCGATCCAGAGGAAATACACAAAGAGAGAGATTTACAGTTGTTGTTGTTGTTGGTGAGAGCCCAAGGTAAAGTTAATTGATCATGATCATGTAGTGATAGAAAAATCAATCAATCAAATATATTTCATAAAGCCCTTTTAACATCAGCAGTTGTCACACAGTGTTTTACAGATACCCTGCCTAAAACCACACAGTGTTTTACAGATACCCAGCCTAAAACCACACAGTGTTTAACAGATACCCAGCCTAAAACCCCCAAGAGCTTTACAGATACCCGGCCTAAAACCAAACAGTGCTTTACAGATACCCAGCCTAAAACCACACAGTGCTTTACAGATACCCAGCCTAAAACCACACAGTGCTTTACAGATACCCAGCCTAAAACCACACAGTGCTTTACAGATACCCAGACTAAAACCACACAGTGTTTTACAGATACGCAGCCTAAAACCACACAGTGCTTTACAGATACCCAGCCTAAAACCACACAGTGTTTTACAGATACCCAGCCTAAAACCACAAAGAGCTTTACAGATACCCAGCCTAAAACCACACAGTGCTTTACAGATACCCAGCCTAAAACCACAAAGAGCTTTACAGATACCCAGCCTAAAACCACACAGTGCTTTACAGATACCCAGCCTAAAACCACACAGTGCTTTACATATACCCAGCCTAAAACCACACAGTGCTTTACAGATACCTAGCCTAAAACCACACAGTGTTTTACAGATACGCAGCCTAAAACCACACAGTGTTTTACAGATACCCAGCCTAAAACCACACAGTGCTTTACAGATACCCAGCCTAAAACCACACAGTGTTTTACAGATACCCTGCCTAAAACCACACAGTGCTTTACAGATACCCAGCCTAAAACCACACAGTGCTTTACAGATACCCAGCCTAAAACCACACCGTGCTTTACAGATACCCAGCCTAAAACCACACAGTGCTTTACAGATACCCAGCCTAAAACCACACAGTGCTTTACAGATACCCAGCCTAAAACCACACAGTGCTTTACAGATACCCAGCCTAAAACCACACCGTGCTTTACAGATACCCAGCCTAAAACCACACCGTGCTTTACAGATACCCAGCCTAAAACCACACAGTGCTTTACAGATACCCAGCCTAAAACCACACAGTGCTTTACAGATACCCAGCCTAAAACCACACAGAGCTTTACAGATACCCAGCCTAAAACCACACAGTGCTTTACAGATACCCAGCCTAAAACCACACCGTGCTTTACAGATACCCAGCCTAAAACCACACCGTGCTTTACAGATACCCAGCCTAAAACCACACAGTGCTTTACAGATACCCAGCCTAAAACCACACAGTGCTTTACAGATACCCAGCCTAAAACCACACAGAGCTTTACAGATACCCAGCCTAAAACCACACCGAGCTTTACAGATACCCAGCCTAAAACCACACCGTGCTTTACAGATACCCAGCCTAAAACCACACAGTGCTTTACAGATACCCAGCCTAAAACCACACAGTGCTTTACAGATACCCAGCCTAAAACCACACCGTGCTTTACAGATACCCAGCCTAAAACCACACCGTGCTTTACAGATACCCAGCCTAAAACCACACAGTGCTTTACAGATACCCAGCCTAAAACCACACAGTGCTTTACAGATACCCAGCCTAAAACCACACCGTGCTTTACAGATACCCAGCCTAAAACCACACAGTGCTTTACAGATACCCAGCCTAAAACCACACAGTGCTTTACAGATACCCAGCCTAAAACCACACAGTGCTTTACAGATACCCAGCCTAAAACCACACAGTGCTTTACAGATACCCAGCCTAAAACCACACAGTGCTTTACAGATACCCAGCCTAAAACCACACAGAGCTTTACAGATACCCAGCCTAAAACCACACAGAGCTTTACAGATACCCAGCCTAAAACCACACAGAGCTTTACAGATACCCAGCCTAAAACCACACAGTGCTTTACAGATACCCGGCCTAAAACCACACAGAGCTTTACAGATACCCAGCCTAAAACCACACAGAGCTTTACAGATACCCAGCCTAAAACCACACAGAGCTTTACAGATACCCAGCCTAAAACCACACAGAGCTTTACAGATACCCAGCCTAAAACCACACAGAGCTTTACAGATACCCAGCCTAAAACCACACAGAGCTTTACAGATACCCAGCCTAAAACCACACAGAGCTTTACAGATACCCAGCCTAAAACAACACAGTGCTTTACAGATACCCAGCCTAAAACCACACAGAGCTTTACAGATACCCAGCCTAAAACCACAAAGAGCTTTACAGATACCCAGCCTAAAACCACACCGTGCTTTACAGATACCCAGCCTAAAACCACACAGTGTTTTACAGATACCCAGCCTAAAACCACAAAGAGCTTTACAGATACCCAGCCTAAAACCACAAAGAGCTTTACAGACACCCAGCCTAAAACCCCACTGTGCTTTACAGATACCCAGTTTAAAACCACACCGTGCTTTACAGATACACAGCCTAAAACCACACAGTGCTTTACAGATACCCGGCCTAAAACCACACAGTGCTTTACAGATACCCAGCCTAAAACCACACAGTGCTTTACAGATACCCAGACTAAAACCACACAGTGCTTTACAGATACGCAGCCTAAAACCACACAGTGCTTTACAGATACCCAGCCTAAAACCACACAGTGTTTTACAGATACCCAGCCTAAAACCACAAAGAGCTTTACAGATACCCAGCCTAAAACCACACAGTGCTTTACAGATACCCAGCCTAAAACCACAAAGAGCTTTACAGATACCCAGCCTAAAACCACACAGTGCTTTACAGATACCCAGCCTAAAACCACACAGTGCTTTACATATACCCAGCCTAAAACCACACAGTGCTTTACAGATACCTAGCCTAAAACCACACAGTGTTTTACAGATACGCAGCCTAAAACCACACAGTGTTTTACAGATACCCAGCCTAAAACCACACAGTGCTTTACAGATACCCAGCCTAAAACCACACAGTGTTTTACAGATACCCTGCCTAAAACCACACAGTGCTTTACAGATACCCAGCCTAAAACCACACAGTGCTTTACAGATACCCAGCCTAAAACCACACCGTGCTTTACAGATACCCAGCCTAAAACCACACAGTGCTTTACAGATACCCAGCCTAAAACCACACAGTGCTTTACAGATACCCAGCCTAAAACCACACAGTGCTTTACAGATACCCAGCCTAAAACCACACCGTGCTTTACAGATACCCAGCCTAAAACCACACCGTGCTTTACAGATACCCAGCCTAAAACCACACCGTGCTTTACAGATACCCAGCCTAAAACCACACAGTGCTTTACAGATACCCAGCCTAAAACCACACAGAGCTTTACAGATACCCAGCCTAAAACCACACCGAGCTTTACAGATACCCAGCCTAAAACCACACCGTGCTTTACAGATACCCAGCCTAAAACCACACAGTGCTTTACAGATACCCAGCCTAAAACCACACAGTGCTTTACAGATACCCAGCCTAAAACCACACCGTGCTTTACAGATACCCAGCCTAAAACCACACAGTGCTTTACAGATACCCAGCCTAAAACCACACAGTGCTTTACAGATACCCAGCCTAAAACCACACAGTGCTTTACAGATACCCAGCCTAAAACCACACCGTGCTTTACAGATACCCAGCCTAAAACCACACAGTGCTTTACAGATACCCAGCCTAAAACCACACAGTGCTTTACAGATACCCAGCCTAAAACCACACAGTGCTTTACAGATACCCAGCCTAAAACCACACAGTGCTTTACAGATACCCAGCCTAAAACCACACAGTGCTTTACAGATACCCAGCCTAAAACCACACAGAGCTTTACAGATACCCAGCCTAAAACCACACAGAGCTTTACAGATACCCAGCCTAAAACCACACAGAGCTTTACAGATACCCAGCCTAAAACCACACAGTGCTTTACAGATACCCGGCCTAAAACCACACAGAGCTTTACAGATACCCAGCCTAAAACCACACAGAGCTTTACAGATACCCAGCCTAAAACCACACAGAGCTTTACAGATACCCAGCCTAAAACCACACAGAGCTTTACAGATACCCAGCCTAAAACCACACAGAGCTTTACAGATACCCAGCCTAAAACCACACAGAGCTTTACAGATACCCAGCCTAAAACCACACAGAGCTTTACAGATACCCAGCCTAAAACCACACAGTGCTTTACAGATACCCAGCCTAAAACCACACAGAGCTTTACAGATACCCAGCCTAAAACCACAAAGAGCTTTACAGATACCCAGCCTAAAACCACACCGTGCTTTACAGATACCCAGCCTAAAACCACACAGTGTTTTACAGATACCCAGCCTAAAACCACAAAGAGCTTTACAGATACCCAGCCTAAAACCACAAAGAGCTTTACAGACACCCAGCCTAAAACCCCACTGTGCTTTACAGATACCCAGTTTAAAACCACACCGTGCTTTACAGATACACAGCCTAAAACCACACAGTGCTTTACAGATACCCGGCCTAAAACCACACAGTGCTTTACAGATACCTGGCCTAAAACCACACAGTGTTTTACAGATACCCAGCCTAAAACCACACAGTGCTTTACAGATACCCAGCCTAAAACCACACAGTGTTTTACAGATACCCAGCCTAAAACCACACAGTGTTTTACAGATACCCAGCCTAAAACCACACAGTGCTTTACAGATACCCAGCCTAAAACCACACAGAGCTTTACAGATACCCAGCCTAAAACCACACAGTGTTTTACAGATACCCAGCCTAAAACCACACAGTGTTTTACAGATACCCAGCCTAAAACCACACAGTGCTTTACAGATACCCAGCCTAAAACCACACAGTGCTTTACAGATACCCAGCCTAAAACCACACAGTGCTTTACAGATACCCAGCCTAAAACCACACAGTGCTTTACAGATACCCAGCCTAAAACCACACAGTGCTTTACAGATACCCAGCCTAAAACCACACAGTGCTTTACAGATACCCAGCCTAAAACCACACAGAGCTTTACAGATACCCAGCCTAAAACCACACAGAGCTTTACAGATACCCAGCCTAAAACCACACAGAGCTTTACAGATACCCAGCCTAAAACCACACAGAGCTTTACAGATACCCAGCCTAAAACCACACAGTGCTTTACAGATACCCAGCCTAAAACCACACAGAGCTTTACAGATACCCAGCCTAAAACCACAAAGAGCTTTACAGATACCCAGCCTAAAACCACACCGTGCTTTACAGATACCCAGCCTAAAACCACACAGTGTTTTACAGATACCCAGCCTAAAACCACAAAGAGCTTTACAGATACCCAGCCTAAAACCACAAAGAGCTTTACAGACACCCAGCCTAAAACCCCACTGTGCTTTACAGATACCCAGTTTAAAACCACACCGTGCTTTACAGATACACAGCCTAAAACCACACAGTGCTTTACAGATACCCGGCCTAAAACCACACAGTGCTTTACAGATACCTGGCCTAAAACCACACAGTGTTTTACAGATACCCAGCCTAAAACCACACAGTGCTTTACAGATACCCAGCCTAAAACCACACAGTGCTTTACAGATACCCAGCCTAAAACCACACAGAGCTTTACAGATACCCAGCCTAAAACCACACAGTGCTTTACAGATACCCAGCCTAAAACCACACCGTGCTTTACAGATACCCAGCCTAAAACCACACCGTGCTTTACAGATACCCAGCCTAAAACCACACAGTGCTTTACAGATACCCAGCCTAAAACCACACAGTGCTTTACAGATACCCAGCCTAAAACCACACAGAGCTTTACAGATACCCAGCCTAAAACCACACCGAGCTTTACAGATACCCAGCCTAAAACCACACCGTGCTTTACAGATACCCAGCCTAAAACCACACAGTGCTTTACAGATACCCAGCCTAAAACCACACAGTGCTTTACAGATACCCAGCCTAAAACCACACCGTGCTTTACAGATACCCAGCCTAAAACCACACAGTGCTTTACAGATACCCAGCCTAAAACCACACAGTGCTTTACAGATACCCAGCCTAAAACCACACAGTGCTTTACAGATACCCAGCCTAAAACCACACCGTGCTTTACAGATACCCAGCCTAAAACCACACAGTGCTTTACAGATACCCAGCCTAAAACCACACAGTGCTTTACAGATACCCAGCCTAAAACCACACAGTGCTTTACAGATACCCAGCCTAAAACCACACAGTGCTTTACAGATACCCAGCCTAAAACCACACAGTGCTTTACAGATACCCAGCCTAAAACCACACAGAGCTTTACAGATACCCAGCCTAAAACCACACAGAGCTTTACAGATACCCAGCCTAAAACCACACAGAGCTTTACAGATACCCAGCCTAAAACCACACAGTGCTTTACAGATACCCAGCCTAAAACCACACAGAGCTTTACAGATACCCAGCCTAAAACCACACAGAGCTTTACAGATACCCAGCCTAAAACCACACAGAGCTTTACAGATACCCAGCCTAAAACCACACAGAGCTTTACAGATACCAAGCCTAAAACCACACAGAGCTTTACAGATACCCAGCCTAAAACCACACAGAGCTTTACAGATACCCAGCCTAAAACCACACAGAGCTTTACAGATACCCAGCCTAAAACAACACAGTGCTTTACAGATACCCAGCCTAAAACCACACAGAGCTTTACAGATACCCAGCCTAAAACCACAAAGAGCTTTACAGATACCCAGCCTAAAACCACACCGTGCTTTACAGATACCCAGCCTAAAACCACACAGTGTTTTACAGATACCCAGCCTAAAACCACAAAGAGCTTTACAGATACCCAGCCTAAAACCACAAAGAGCTTTACAGATACCCAGCCTAAAACCCCACTGTGCTTTACAGATACCCAGTTTAAAACCACACCGTGCTTTACAGATACACAGCCTAAAACCACACAGTGCTTTACAGATACCCGGCCTAAAACCACACAGTGCTTTACAGATACCCAGCCTAAAACCACACAGTGCTTTACAGATACCCAGACTAAAACCACACAGTGCTTTACAGATACGCAGCCTAAAACCACACAGTGCTTTACAGATACCCAGCCTAAAACCACACAGTGTTTTACAGATACCCAGCCTAAAACCACAAAGAGCTTTACAGATACTCAGCCTAAAACCACACAGTGCTTTACAGATACCCAGCCTAAAACCACAAAGAGCTTTACAGATACCCAGCCTAAAACCACACAGTGCTTTACAGATACCCTGCCTAAAACCACACAGTGCTTTACATATACCCAGCCTAAAACCACACAGTGCTTTACAGATACCCAGCCTAAAACCACACCGTGCTTTACAGATACCCAGCCTAAAACCACACAGTGCTTTACAGATACCCAGCCTAAAACCACACAGTGCTTTACAGATACCCAGCCTAAAACCACACAGTGCTTTACAGATACCCAGCCTAAAACCACACCGTGCTTTACAGATACCCAGCCTAAAACCACACCGTGCTTTACAGATACCCAGCCTAAAACCACACAGTGCTTTACAGATACCCAGCCTAAAACCACACAGTGCTTTACAGATACCCAGCCTAAAACCACACAGAGCTTTACAGATACCCAGCCTAAAACCACACCGAGCTTTACAGATACCCAGCCTAAAACCACACCGTGCTTTACAGATACCCAGCCTAAAACCACACAGTGCTTTACAGATACCCAGCCTAAAACCACACAGTGCTTTACAGATACCCAGCCTAAAACCACACCGTGCTTTACAGATACCCAGCCTAAAACCACACAGTGCTTTACAGATACCCAGCCTAAAACCACACAGTGCTTTACAGATACCCAGCCTAAAACCACACAGTGCTTTACAGATACCCAGCCTAAAACCACACCGTGCTTTACAGATACCCAGCCTAAAACCACACAGTGCTTTACAGATACCCAGCCTAAAACCACACAGTGCTTTACAGATACCCAGCCTAAAACCACACAGTGCTTTACAGATACCCAGCCTAAAACCACACAGTGCTTTACAGATACCCAGCCTAAAACCACACAGTGCTTTACAGATACCCAGCCTAAAACCACACAGAGCTTTACAGATACCCAGCCTAAAACCACACAGAGCTTTACAGATACCCAGCCTAAAACCACACAGAGCTTTACAGATACCCAGCCTAAAACCACACAGTGCTTTACAGATACCCGGCCTAAAACCACACAGAGCTTTACAGATACCCGGCCTAAAACCACACAGAGCTTTACAGATACCCAGCCTAAAACCACACAGAGCTTTACAGATACCCAGCCTAAAACCACACAGAGCTTTACAGATACCCAGCCTAAAACCACACAGAGCTTTACAGATACCCAGCCTAAAACCACACAGAGCTTTACAGATACCCAGCCTAAAACCACACAGAGCTTTACAGATACCCAGCCTAAAACCACACAGTGCTTTACAGATACCCAGCCTAAAACCACACAGAGCTTTACAGATACCCAGCCTAAAACCACAAAGAGCTTTACAGATACCCAGCCTAAAACCACACCGTGCTTTACAGATACCCAGCCTAAAACCACACAGTGTTTTACAGATACCCAGCCTAAAACCACAAAGAGCTTTACAGATACCCAGCCTAAAACCACAAAGAGCTTTACAGACACCCAGCCTAAAACCCCACTGTGCTTTACAGATACCCAGTTTAAAACCACACCGTGCTTTACAGATACACAGCCTAAAACCACACAGTGCTTTACAGATACCCGGCCTAAAACCACACAGTGCTTTACAGATACCTGGCCTAAAACCACACAGTGTTTTACAGATACCCAGCCTAAAACCACACAGTGCTTTACAGATACCCAGCCTAAAACCACACAGTGTTTTACAGATACCCAGCCTAAAACCACACAGTGTTTTACAGATACCCAGCCTAAAACCACACAGTGCTTTACAGATACCCAGCCTAAAACCACACAGAGCTTTACAGATACCCAGCCTAAAACCACACAGTGTTTTACAGATACCCAGCCTAAAACCACACAGTGTTTTACAGATACCCAGCCTAAAACCACACAGTGCTTTACAGATACCCAGCCTAAAACCACACAGTGCTTTACAGATACCCAGCCTAAAACCACACAGTGCTTTACAGATACCCAGCCTAAAACCACACAGTGCTTTACAGATACCCAGCCTAAAACCACACAGTGCTTTACAGATACCCAGCCTAAAACCACACAGTGCTTTACAGATACCCAGCCTAAAACCACACAGTGCTTTACAGATACCCAGCCTAAAACCACACAGTGTTTTACAGATACCCAGTCTAAAACCACACCGTGCTTTACAGATACCCAGCCTAAAACCACACAGTGTTTTACAGATACCCAGCCTAAAACCACACCGTGCTTTACAGATACCCAGCCTAAAACCACACAGTGCTTTACAGATACCCAGCCTAAAACCACACAGTGCTTTACAGATACCCAGCCTAAAACCACACAGTGCTTTACAGATACCCAGCCTAAAACCACACAGTGCTTTACAGATACCCAGCCTAAAACCACACAGTGTTTTACAGATACCCAGTCTAAAACCACACCGTGCTTTACAGATACCCAGCCTAAAACCACACAGTGTTTTACAGATACCCAGCCTAAAACCACACCGTGCTTTACAGATACCCAGCCTAAAACCACACAGTGCTTTACAGATACCCAGCCTAAAACCACACAGTGCTTTACAGATACCCAGCCTAAAACCACACCGTGCTTTACAGATACCCAGCCTAAAACCACACCGTGCTTTACAGATACCCAGCCTAAAACCACACAGTGCTTTACAGATACCCAGCCTAAAACCACACAGTGCTTTACAGATACCCAGCCTAAAACCACACAGAGCTTTACAGATACCCAGCCTAAAACCACACCGAGCTTTACAGATACCCAGCCTAAAACCACACCGTGCTTTACAGATACCCAGCCTAAAACCACACAGTGCTTTACAGATACCCAGCCTAAAACCACACAGTGCTTTACAGATACCCAGCCTAAAACCACACCGTGCTTTACAGATACCCAGCCTAAAACCACACAGTGCTTTACAGATACCCAGCCTAAAACCACACAGTGCTTTACAGATACCCAGCCTAAAACCACACAGTGCTTTACAGATACCCAGCCTAAAACCACACCGTGCTTTACAGATACCCAGCCTAAAACCACACCGTGCTTTACAGATACCCAGCCTAAAACCACACAGTGCTTTACAGATACCCAGCCTAAAACCACACAGTGCTTTACAGATACCCAGCCTAAAACCACACAGTGCTTTACAGATACCCAGCCTAAAACCACACAGTGTTTTACAGATACCCAGTCTAAAACCACACCGTGCTTTACAGATACCCAGCCTAAAACCACACAGTGTTTTACAGATACCCAGCCTAAAACCACACCGTGCTTTACAGATACCCAGCCTAAAACCACACAGTGCTTTACAGATACCCAGCCTAAAACCACACAGTGCTTTACAGATACCCAGCCTAAAACCACACCGTGCTTTACAGATACCCAGCCTAAAACCACACCGTGCTTTACAGATACCCAGCCTAAAACCACACAGTGCTTTACAGATACCCAGCCTAAAACCACACAGTGCTTTACAGATACCCAGCCTAAAACCACACAGAGCTTTACAGATACCCAGCCTAAAACCACACCGAGCTTTACAGATACCCAGCCTAAAACCACACCGTGCTTTACAGATACCCAGCCTAAAACCACACAGTGCTTTACAGATACCCAGCCTAAAACCACACAGTGCTTTACAGATACCCAGCCTAAAACCACACCGTGCTTTACAGATACCCAGCCTAAAACCACACAGTGCTTTACAGATACCCAGCATAAAACCACACAGTGCTTTACAGATACCCAGCCTAAAACCACACAGTGCTTTACAGATACCCAGCCTAAAACCACACCGTGCTTTACAGATACCCAGCCTAAAACCACACAGTGCTTTACAGATACCCAGCCTAAAACCACACAGTGCTTTACAGATACCCAGCCTAAAACCACACAGTGCTTTACAGATACCCAGCCTAAAACCACACAGTGCTTTACAGATACCCAGCCTAAAACCACACAGTGCTTTACAGATACCCAGCCTAAAACCACACAGAGCTTTACAGATACCCAGCCTAAAACCACACAGAGCTTTACAGATACCCAGCCTAAAACCACACTGAGCTTTACAGATACCCGGCCTAAAACCACACAGTGCTTTACAGATACCCGGCCTAAAACCACACAGAGCTTTACAGATACCCAGCCTAAAACCACACAGAGCTTTACAGATACCCAGCCTAAAACCACACAGAGCTTTACAGATACCCAGCCTAAAACCACACAGAGCTTTACAGATACCCAGCCTAAAACCACACAGAGCTTTACAGATACCCAGCCTAAAACCACACAGAGCTTTACAGATACCCAGCCTAAAACCACACAGAGCTTTACAGATACCCAGCCTAAAACCACACAGAGCTTTACAGATACCCAGCCTAAAACCACACAGTGCTTTACAGATACCCAGCCTAAAACCACACAGAGCTTTACAGATACCCAGCCTAAAACCACAAAGAGCTTTACAGATACCCAGCCTAAAACCACACAGAGCTTTACAGATACCCAGCCTAAAACCACACAGTGCTTTACAGATACCCAGCCTAAAACCACAAAGAGCTTTACAGATACCCAGCCTAAAACCACACAGTGCTTTACAGATACCCAGCCTAAAACCACACAGTGCTTTACAGATACCCAGCCTAAAACCACACAGTGCTTTACAGATACCCAGACTAAAACCACACAGTGTTTTACAGATACCCAGCCTAAAACCACACAGTGCTTTACAGATACCCAGCCTAAAACCACACCGTGCTTTACAGATACCCAGCCTAAAACCACACAGTGCTTTACAGATACCCAGCCTAAAACCACACAGTGCTTTACAGATACCCAGCCTAAAACAACACAGAGCTTTACAGATACCCAGCCTAAAACAACACAGAGCTTTACAGATACCCAGCCTAAAACCACACAGTGCTTTACAGATACCCAGCCTAAAACCACACAGTGCTTTACAGATACCCAGCCTAAAACCACACAGAGCTTTATAGATACCCAGCCTAAAACCACACAGAGCTTTATAGATACCCAGCCTAAAACAACACAGTGTTTTACAGATACCCAGCCTAAAACCACACAGTGTTTTACAGATACCCAGCCTAAAACCACACAGTGTTTTACAGATACCCAGCCTAAAACCACACAGTGTTTTACAGATACCCAGCCTAAAACCACACAGTGTTTTACAGATACCCAGCCTAAAACCACACAGTGTTTTACAGATACCCAGCCTAAAACCACACAGTGCTTTACAGATACCCAGCCTAAAACCACAAAGTGCTTTACAGATACCCAGCCTAAAACCACACAGTGCTTTACAGATACCCAGCCTAAAACCACACAGTGCTTTACAGATACCCAGCCTAAAACCACACAGTGCTTTACAGATACCCAGCCTAAAACCACACAGTGCTTTACAGATACCCAGCCTAAAACAACACAGAGCTTTACAGATACCCAGCCTAAAACCACACAGAGCTTTACAGATACCCAGCCTAAAACCACACAGAGCTTTACAGATACCAAGCCTAAAACCACACAGTGCTTTACAGATACCCAGCCTAAAACCACACAGTGCTTTACAGATACCCAGCCTAAAACCACACAGAGCTTTACAGATACCCAGCCTAAAACCACACAGTGTTTTACAGATACCCAGCCTAAAACCACACAGTGCTTTACAGATACCCAGCCTAAAACCACACAGTGCTTTACAGATACCCAGCCTAAAACCACACAGTGTTTTACAGATACCCAGCCTAAAACCACACAGTGCTTTACAGATACCCAGCCTAAAACCACACAGTGCTTTACAGATACCCAGCCTAAAACCACACAGTGCTTTACAGATACCCAGCCTAAAACCACACAGTGCTTTACAGATACCCAGTTTAAAACCACACAGTGTTTTACAGATACCCAGCCTAAAACCACACAGTGCTTTACAGATACCCAGCCTAAAACCACACAGTGCTTTACAGATACCCAGCCTAAAACCACACAGTGCTTTACAGATACCCAGCCTAAAACCACACAGTGCTTTACAGATACCCAGCCTAAAACCACACAGTGCTTTACAGATACCCAGCCTAAAACCACACAGTGTTTTACAGATACCCAGCCTAAAACCACACAGTGCTTTACAGATACCCAGCCTAAAACCACACAGTGCTTTACAGATACCCAGCCTAAAACCACACAGTGTTTTACAGATACCCAGCCTAAAACCACACAGTGTTTTACAGATACCCAGCCTAAAACCACACAGTGCTTTACAGATACCCAGCCTAAAACCACACAGTGTTTTACAGATACCCAGCATAAAACCACACAGTGCTTTACAGATACCCAGCCTAAAACCACACAGTGCTTTACAGATACCCAGCCTAAAACCACACAGTGCTTTACAGATACCCAGCCTAAAACCACACAGTGCTTTACAGATACCCGGCCTAAAACCACACAGTGTTTTACAGATACCCGGCCTAAAACCACACAGTGCTTTACAGATACCCGGCCTAAAACCACACAGTGCTTTACAGATACCCGGCCTAAAACCACACAGTGCTTTACAGATACCCAGCCTAAAACCACACAGTGCTTTACAGATACCCAGCCTAAAACCACACAGTGTTTTACAGATACCCAGCCTAAAACCACACAGAGCTTTACAGATACCCAGCCTAAAACCACACAGTGCTTTACAGATACCCAGCCTAAAACCACACAGTGCTTTACAGATACCCAGCCTAAAACCACACAGTGCTTTACAGATACCCAGCCTAAAACCACACAGTGCTTTACAGATACCCAGCCTAAAACCACACAGTGCTTTACAGATACCCAGCCTAAAACCACACAGTGCTTTACATATACCCAGCCTAAAACCACACAGTGCTTTACAGATACCCAGCCTAAAACCACACAGTGTTTTACAGATACCCAGCCTAAAACCACACAGTGCTTTACATATACCCAGCCTAAAACCACACAGTGCTTTACAGATACCCAGCCTAAAACCACACAGTGTTTTACAGATACCCAGCCTAAAACCACACAGTGCTTTACAGATACCCAGCCTAAAACCACACAGTGCTTTACATATACCCAGTCTAAAACCACACAGTGCTTTACAGATACCCAGCCTAAAACCACACAGTGCTTTACAGATACCCAGCCTAAAACCACACAGTGCTTTACATATACCCAGCCTAAAACCACACCGTGCTTTACAGATACCCAGACTAAAACCACACCGTGCTTTACAGATACCCAGCCTAAAACCACACAGTGCTTTACAGATACCCAGCCTAAAACCACACAGTGCTTTACAGATACCCAGCCTAAAACCACACAGTGCTTTACAGATACCCAGCCTAAAACCACACAGTGTTTTACAGATACCCAGCCTAAAACCACACAGTGCTTTACAGATACCCAGCCTAAAACCACACAGTGTTTTACAGATACCCAGCCTAAAACCACACAGTGCTTTACAGATACCCAGCCTAAAACCACACAGTGCTTTACAGATACCCAGCCTAAAACCACACAGTGCTTTACAGATACCCAGCCTAAAACCACACAGAGCTTTACAGATACCCAGCCTAAAACCACACAGTGCTTTACAGATACCCAGACTAAAACCACACAGTGCTTTACAGATACCCAGACTAAAACCACACAGTGCTTTACAGATACCCAGCCTAAAACCACACAGAGCTTTACAGATACCCAGCCTAAAACCACACAGTGTTTTACAGATACCCAGCCTAAAACCACACAGTGCTTTACAGATACCCAGCCTAAAACCACACAGTGCTTTACAGATACCCAGCCTAAAACCACACAGTGTTTTACAGATACCCTGCCTAAAACCACACAGTGCTTTACAGATACCCAGCCTAAAACCACACAGTGCTTTACAGATACCCTGCCTAAAACCACACAGTGTTTTACACATACCCAGCCTAAAACCACACAGTGCTTTACAGATACCCAGCCTAAAACCACACAGTGCTTTACAGATACCCAGCCTAAAACCACACAGTGCTTTACAGATACCCTGCCTAAAACCACACAGAGCTTTACAGATACCCAGCCTAAAACCACACAGTGTTTTACAGATACCCAGCCTAAAACCACACAGAGCTTTACAGATACCCAGCCTAAAACCACACAGTGTTTTACAGATACCCAGCCTAAAACCACACAGTGCTTTACAGATACCCAGACTAAAACCACACAGTGCTTTACAGATACCCAGACTAAAACCACACAGTGCTTTACAGATACCCAGCCTAAAACCACACAGAGCTTTACAGATACCCAGCCTAAAACCACACAGTGTTTTACAGATACCCAGCCTAAAACCACACAGTGTTTTACAGATACCCAGCCTAAAACCACACAGTGCTTTACAGATACCCAGCCTAAAACCACACAGTGCTTTACAGATACCCAGCCTAAAACCACACAGTGTTTTACAGATACCCTGCCTAAAACCACACAGTGCTTTACAGATACCCAGCCTAAAACCACACAGTGCTTTACAGATACCCTGCCTAAAACCACACAGTGTTTTACACATACCCAGCCTAAAACCACACAGTGCTTTACAGATACCCAGCCTAAAACCACACAGTGCTTTACAGATACCCAGCCTAAAACCACACAGTGCTTTACAGATACCCTGCCTAAAACCACACAGAGCTTTACAGATACCCAGCCTAAAACCACACAGTGCTTTACAGATACCCAGCCTAAAACCACACAGAGCTTTACAGATACCCAGCCTAAAACCACACAGTGTTTTACAGATACCCAGCCTAAAACCACACAGTGCTTTACAGATACCCAGCCTAAAACCACACAGTGCTTTACAGATACCTAGCCTAAAACCACACAGTGCTTTACAGATACCTAGCCTAAAACCACACAGTGCTTTACAGATACCCAGCCTAAAAACACACAGTGCTTTACAGATACCCAGCCTAAAACCACACAGTGCTTTACAGATACCTAGCCTAAAACCACACCGTGCTTTACAGATACCCAGCCTAAAACCACACAGTGCTTTACAGATACCCAGCCTAAAACCACACAGTGCTTTACAGATACCCAGCCTAAAACCACACAGTGCTTTACAGATACCCAGCCTAAAACCACACAGTGCTTTACAGATACCCAGCCTAAAACCACACAGTGCTTCACAGATACCCAGCCTAAAACCACACAGTGCTTTACAGATACCCAGCCTAAAACCACACAGTGCTTTACAGATACCCAGCCTAAAACCACACAGTGCTTTACAGATACCCAGCCTAAAACCACACAGTGCTTTACAGATACCCAGCCTAAAACCACACAGTGCTTTACAGATACCCAGCCTAAAACCACACAGTGCTTTACAGATACCCAGCCTAAAACCACACAGTGCTTCACAGATACCCAGCCTAAAACCACACAGTGCTTTACAGATACCCAGACTAAAACCACACAGTGCTTTACAGATACCCAGCCTAAAACCACACAGAGCTTTACAGATACCCAGCCTAAAACCACACAGTGTTTTACAGATACCCAGCCTAAAACCACACAGTGTTTTACAGATACCCAGCCTAAAACCACACAGTGCTTTACAGATACCCAGCCTAAAACCACACAGTGCTTTACAGATACCCAGCCTAAAACCACACAGTGTTTTACAGATACCCTGCCTAAAACCACACAGTGCTTTACAGATACCCAGCCTAAAACCACACAGTGCTTTACAGATACCCTGCCTAAAACCACACAGTGTTTTACACATACCCAGCCTAAAACCACACAGTGCTTTACAGATACCCAGCCTAAAACCACACAGTGCTTTACAGATACCCAGCCTAAAACCACACAGTGCTTTACAGATACCCTGCCTAAAACCACACAGAGCTTTACAGATACCCAGCCTAAAACCACACAGTGCTTTACAGATACCCAGCCTAAAACCACACAGAGCTTTACAGATACCCAGCCTAAAACCACACAGTGTTTTACAGATACCCAGCCTAAAACCACACAGTGCTTTACAGATACCCAGCCTAAAACCACACAGTGCTTTACAGATACCTAGCCTAAAACCACACAGTGCTTTACAGATACCTAGCCTAAAACCACACAGTGCTTTACAGATACCCAGCCTAAAAACACACAGTGCTTTACAGATACCCAGCCTAAAACCACACAGTGCTTTACAGATACCTAGCCTAAAACCACACCGTGCTTTACAGATACCCAGCCTAAAACCACACAGTGCTTTACAGATACCCAGCCTAAAACCACACAGTGCTTTACAGATACCCAGCCTAAAACCACACAGTGCTTTACAGATACCCAGCCTAAAACCACACAGTGCTTTACAGATACCCAGCCTAAAACCACACAGTGCTTCACAGATACCCAGCCTAAAACCACACAGTGCTTTACAGATACCCAGCCTAAAACCACACAGTGCTTTACAGATACCCAGCCTAAAACCACACAGTGCTTTACAGATACCTAGCCTAAAACCACACAGTGCTTTACAGATACCCAGCCTAAAACCACAAAGAGCTTTACAGATACCCAGCCTAAAACCACACAGTGCTTTACAGATACCCAGCCTAAAACCACACAGTGCTTTACAGATACCCAGCCTAAAACCACACAGAGCAAGCAGAAGCATAGCGGCAAGGAAAAACTCCCTAGAAGGCAGGAACCTAGGAATCAAATCAAATCAAATTTATTTATATAGCCCTTATATAGCCCTATATAGCCCTTATGTAGCCCTTATATAGCCCTATATAGCCCTTATATTGCCCCTATATAGCCCTTATATAGCCCTATATAGCCCTTATATAGCCCTATATAGCCCCATATAGCCCTTATATAGCCCTTATATAGCCCCATATAGCCCCATATAGCCCTTATATAGCCCTATATAGCCCTTATATAGCCCTATATAGCCCTTATATAGCCCTTATCTAGCCCCATATAGCCCCCATATAGCCCTTATATAGCCCTTATATAGCCCTATATAGCCCTTATATAGCCCTATATAGCCCTTATATAGCCCTTATATAGCCCTTATATAGCCCTATATAGCCCTTATATAGCCCTATATAGCCCTTATATAGCCAGTTCTTATAGGAAGAAACCTAGAAAGGAACCAGACTGAGGGCTTTCTGTCCAAAGGACTGAAACAGCCAAAAAAGACAGTCCCAGATCGTAAAAGTGTTGAGTTGGTTCCTGTCTCATTCTGGTGTGTCCCCAGAGCTTAACAATGTGAAATCTCAGTCCTATTGAATGGGCATGTTATAGCAGAAGCTCGTAGTACGATAGTGGTAACAGAGCACTCACATGTGGTGAAGGCCAGGTGTTGTGGTACACTGTGAATCTGTTCCTGCCCTGTGTTCCTAACAGCCATGAGGACTAGGTGGTAGTGCTGTCCCGGAGAAAGCTCTCTCAGAGTATACGTCTCTAACTTCCCATTGGGTAGGAAACGACTCCGGGTGCTCAGGCCTCGTGTCACATTGACCACGAAGCCGTCTGGCAGGTTCCTGGGATGGTAGTCCCACGTCACCAGGGCAGAGTTGGAGGTCACATGTGCCAAAGACAGGTTCTGAGGGGGGAGGGGCCCTATGGGGGGGGGGGGGGGGGGGGGGGGATGGTCAATGTCATCAGGATAGGCAGAACAGACAGGGAATAGATTAGAGCACTCAATAACCATAGTTCACTCATCACATTTTCTTAATTTAAATTCAGGGTAGGATAAACTCAGGGTAGGATAAACTCAGGGTAGGATAAACTCAGGGTAGGATGAAATCAGGGTAGGATAAACTCAGGGTAGGATGAAATCAGGGTAGGATAAACTCAGGGTAGGATGAAATCAGGGTAGGATAAACTCAGGGTAGGATAACTCAGGGTAGGATAAACTCAGGGTAGGATAAACTCAGGGTAGGATGAAATCAGGGTAGGATAAACTCAGGGTAGGATAACTCAGGGTAGGATAAACTCAGGGTAGGATGAAATCAGGGTAGGATAAACTCAGGGTAGGATAACTCAGGGTAGGATAACTCAGGGTAGGATAAACTCAGGGTAGGATAAACTCAGGGTAGGATAACCTCAGGGTAGGATAAACTCAGGGTAGGATAAACTCAGGGTAACATACATTTAGGATAAACAAGGGATGCATTTCTAACTATGTTACACCAGCACAGAGAGGGAATCTACATGCAGTCTATAGTTTAACTCTCTTATAGTCTACAGCAGTTTAACTCTCTATATAGTCTATAGTTTAACTCTCTGTACAGTCTATAGTTTAACTCTCTGTACAGTCTATAGTTTAACTCTCTGTACAGTCTATAGTTTAACTCTCTGTACAGTCTATAGTTTAACTATTTATACAGTCTATAGTTTAACTCTCTGTACAGTCTATAGTTTAACTATTTATACAGTCTATAGTTTAACTCTCTATACAGTCTATAGTTTAACTCTGTACAGTCTATAGTTTAACTCTCTGTACAGTCTATAGTTTAACTCTCTGTACAGTCTATAGTTTAACTCTCTGTACAGTCTATAGTTTAACTCTCTATACAGTCTATAGTTTAACTCTGTACAGTCTATAGTTTAACTATTTATACAGTCTATAGTTTAACTATTTATACAGTCTATAGTTTAACTATTTATACAGTCTATAGTTTAACTATTTATACAGTCTATAGTTTAACTCTCTCTACAGTCTATAGTTTAACTCTCTGTGCAGTCTATAGTTTAACTCTTTATACAGTCCATAGTTTAACTCTTTATACAGTCTATAGTTTAACTATTTATACAGTCTATAGTTTAACTATTTATACAGTCTATAGTTTAACTCTATACAGTCTATAGTTTAACTCTCTCTACAGTCTATAGTTTAACTCTGTACAGTCTATAGTTTAACTCTTTATACAGTCTATAGTTTAACTCTCTGTACAGTCTATAGTTTAACTCTGTACAGTCTATAGTTTAACTCTCTGTACAGTCTATAGTTTAACTCTCTGTACAGTCTATAGTTTAACTCTGTACAGTCTATAGTTTAACTCTGTACAGTCTATAGTTTAACTCTCTGTACAGTCTATAGTTTAACTCTGTACAGTCTATAGTTTAACTCTCTATACAGTCTATAGTTTAACTCTCTATACAGTCTATAGTTTAACTCTGTACAGTCTATAGTTTAACTCTCTCTACAGTCTATAGTTTAACTCTGTACAGTCTATAGTTTAACTCTCTGTACAGTCTATAGTTTAACTGTCTGTACAGTCTATAGTTTAACTCTCTGTACAGTCTATAGTTTAACTCTCTGTACAGTCTATAGTTTAACTCTGTACAGCCTATAGTTTAACTCTGTACAGTCTATAGTTTAACTGTCTGTACAGTCTATAGTTTAACTCTCTGTACAGTCTATAGTTTAACTCTGTACA
>NC_074676.1:57842480-57847480 GCF_029448725.1 Salvelinus fontinalis
GGGCTCTGGTCTAAAGTAGTGCACTATGTAGGGAATAGGGTGCCATAGGGCTCTGGTCTAAAGTAGTGCACTACATAGGGAATAGGGTTCCGTAGGGCTCTGGTCTAAAGTAGTGCACTATATAGGGAATAGGGCTCTGGTGTAAAGTAGTGCACTATGTAGGGAATAGGGCCCTGGTCTAAAGTAGTGCACTATATAGGGAATATGGCTCTGGTCTAAAGTAGTGCACTATATAGGGAATAGGGCTCTGGTCTAAAGTAGTGCACTATATAGGGAATAGGGCTCTGGTCTATAGTAGTGCACTATATAGGGAATAGGGCTCTGGTCTATAGTAGTGCACTATATAGGGAATAGGGCTCTGGTCTATAGTAGTGCACTATATAGGGAATATGGCTCTGGTCTATAGTAGTGCACTATATAGGGAATAGGGCTCTGGTCTATAGTAGTGCACTATATAGGGAATAGGGCTCTGGTCTATAGTAGTGCACTATATAGGGAATATGGCTCTGGTCTATAGTAGTGCACTATATAGGGAATAGGGCTCTGGTCTAAAGTAGTGCACTATATAGGGAATAGGGCTCTGGTCTAAAGTAGTGCACTATATAGGGAATATGGCTCTGGTCTATAGTAGTGCACTATATAGGGAATAGGGTTCCGTAGGGCTCTGGTCTAAAGTAGTGCACTATATAGGGAATAGGGCTCTGGTGTAAAGTAGTGCACTATGTAGGGAATAGGGCCCTGGTCTAAAGTAGTGCACTATATAGGGAATATGGCTCTGGTCTAAAGTAGTGCACTATATAGGGAATAGGGCTCTGGTCTAAAGTAGTGCACTATATAGGGAATAGGGCTCTGGTCTATAGTAGTGCACTATATAGGGAATAGGGCTCTGGTCTATAGTAGTGCACTATATAGGGAATATGGCTCTGGTCTATAGTAGTGCACTATGTAGGGAATAGGGCTCTGGTCTATAGTAGTGCACTATATAGGGAATAGGGCTCTGGTCTATAGTAGTACCACTATATAGGGAATAGGGCTCTGGTCTAAAGTAGTACACTATATAGGGAATAGGGCCCTGGTCTAAAGTAGTGCACTATATAGGGAATATGGCTCTGGTCTAAAGTAGTGCACTATGTAGGGAATAGGGCTCTGGTCTATAGTACATATACATCTGCTTCAGGTCTGGATGAATACATGCTGTTGATAATATGAATGTGATCGCTGTGCTGTGAATGAACTGTACGTTTTGAATCATTTATGTGTTTAATTGTCGAGCCGAACTTCTTGGCCAAGTATATTTGGACCTCAATGGGACTTCCTGGTTAAATAAAAAGGATAATAGGAAAATATATTGAAATAAAACCGACCAGGCTCTGAGAGGAAGGATCCGGAAGGTCCCAGCGTAGCTCCACCTCATCCTCCTCTACCCATAATACGTGCAGACCAGAGGGAGGCAACAGGTCTGGGAACAGTGTTTAGGAAAGAGCCTGGTATTAACACCACATCTTACTGAAGCTCAAACAAAAAGGTATAAATCACGGCTCTTGGTGTATAGGAAATTCAATTAGTAATCGATTGATTCATCGATAGATTCATTAGAGATTCAAAGTTAAATTTAATGGGTTTCTTGAATTATACCACGGAAAGACTCACCTCTCTCACAGTCCTTGCCTGTGTGTCCCACTCTGCAGGTACAGCTGTAGTTCCCTCTCCTGTTGCTGTGGCAGAGACCTCTGTTCCCACAAGGTTGCAGTACACACGGATTCTCCACTAGGGGGAGACAGAGACCAGGTTTCACCACGATGTGCTCTGTTCTATTCATCACAACAGACTGACGAGGCAGTCATCAGTCCAGGAAACGTGCACTCGTTCACTTCCACCTCATGCATTTAAAAAAAAAACGCTGGATTGTCTGGCGTGAGTTTCCATCGTATTTCTCACACCAGTCCGTTCCTTTTCAAATCCACGACGTCGACCGGGGAGTGTACACTTCTGGAGAAAAAGGGTGTAGAAACAGTACACGGTTCAGCTCTACTCACACGACTGGCAGCGGTCCCCGAAGAACCCTTCTTTACAGATACACGGGTGGTTCCGCCTGTAGCCGCGACACACGCCGCCGTTCAGACAGGGGCTGGACTCACACCTGTCCTGCTCTGGAGACACAGCGTCACACAGAGAACCAGTCAGGCTGGGTTACTGTGGTTTACAGCTCACCTATAATACGTAGGGCCCTCGACTGCAGAAAAAGAGTGGGGTTTAACTTAAGGGTTATTACGAATGCTGATCCCAGATCAGTTCAGGCTTTAGAGCATAATGGGTAGGTCGACATGGACACGGGGGGGGGGGGGGGGGGCACCTGATCCCAGATCAGTTCAGGCTTTAGAGCATAATGGGTAGGTCGACATGGACACGGGGGGGGGGGGGGGGGGCACCTGATCCCAGATCAGTTCAGGCTTTAGAGCATAATGGGTAGGTCGACATGGACACGGGGGGGGGGGGGGGGGGGGCACCTGATCCCAGATCAGTTCAGGCTTTAGAGCATAATGGGTAGGTCAACATGGACACAGGGGAGGGGGGGGTGCTCCTCTGAGACGCCAGATACAAATAGCCCCCCATGAGTGAATGTTGCGTGTACCTATTTCACAGTCTCGTCCCATGAAACCCTGTTGGCAGTGGCAGTAGTAGGATCCGGGCTGATCCTCACAGGTTCCTCCGTGTTTACAGGGCTCCGACACACACTCATCCACATCTGAAAGGGCATTAACACGCACATACACACACACACATACACACACACACACACACACACACACACACACGGACACACAAACACACACACACATACAGATTGCATCATGTCAATGGGTTAATGGCATAGGTCTACAGTAAACACAGTGTGAGGTGTAGTAGAGGTGTAGTAGAGGTGTGGTAGAGGTGTAGTAGAGGTGTGGTAGAGGTGTAGTAGAGGTGTGGTAGAGGTGTAGTAGAGGTGTAGTAGAGTTGTAGTAGAGGTATAGTAGAGGTGTAGTAGAGATGTAGTAGAGGTGTAGTAGAGGTGCAGTAGAGGTGTAGTCGAGGTGTAGTAGAGTTGTAGTAGAGGTGCAGTAGAGGTGCAGTAGAAGTGTAGTAGAGGTGTAGTATAGTTGTAGTAGAGGTGTAGTAGAGGTGTAGTAGAGGTGGGGTAGAGGTGTAGTAGAGGTGTAGTAGAGGTGTAGTAGAGGTGTAGTAGAGGTGTAGTAGAGTTGTAGTAGAGGTGCAGTAGAGGTGTAGTAGAGGTGTAGTAGAGGTGTAGTATAGTTGTAGTAGAGGTGTAGTATAGTTGTAGTAGAGGTGTAGTATAGTTGTAGTAGAGGTGTAGTAGAGGTGTAGTAGAGGTGTAGTAGAGGTGCAGTAGAGGTGTAGTAGAGGTGTAGTAGAGGTGTAGTAGAGGTGTAATAGAGGTGTAGTAGAGGTGTAGTAGAGTTGTAGTAGAGGTGTAATAGAGGTGTAATAGAGGTGTAATAGAGGTGTAGTAGAGTTGTAGTATATCTGTAGTAGAGGTGTAGTAGAGGTGTAGTAGAGTTGTAGTAGAGGTGTAGTATATCTGTAGTAGAGGTGTAGTAGAGGTGTAATAGAGGTGTAGTATATCTGTAGTAGAGGTGTAGTAGAGGTGTAGTAGTGGTGTAGTAGAGGTGTAGTAGTGGTGTAGTAGTGGTGTAGTAGAGGTGTAGTAGAGGTGTAGTAGAGGTGTAGTAGAGGTGCAGTATAGGTGTAGTAGAGGTGTAGTAGAGGTGTAGTAGAGGTGTAGTATATCTGTAGTAGAGGTGTAGTAGAGGTGTAGTAGTGGTGTAGTAGAGGTGTAGTAGAGGTGTAGTAGTGGTGTAGTAGAGGTGTAGTAGAGGTGTAGTAGAGTTGTAGTAGAGGTGTAGTAGAGGCGTGGTAGAGGTGTAGTAGAGGTGTAGTAGAGGTGTAGTAGAGGTGTGGTAGAGGTGTAGTAGAGTTGTAGTAGAGGTATAGCAGAGGTGTAGTAGAGATGTAGTAGAGGTGTAATAGAGGTGTAGTAGAGGTGTAGTATATCTGTAGTAGAGGTGTAGTAGAGGTGTAGTAGAGGTGTAGTATATCTGTAGTAGAGGTGTAGTAGAGGTGTAGTAGAGGTGTAGTAGGGGTGTAGTAGGGGTGTAGTAGAGGTGTAGTAGAGTTGTAGTAGAGGTGTAGTAGAGGTGTAGTATAGGTGTAGTAGAGTTGTAGTAGAGGTGTAATAGAGGTGTAGTAGAGGTGTAGTAGAGGTGTAGTAGAGGTGTAGTAGAGGTGTAGTAGGGGTGGAGTAGAGGTGTAGTAGAGGTGTAGTAGAGTTGTAGTAGAGTTGTAGTAGAGGTGTAATAGAGGTGTAGTAGAGGTGTAGTAGAGGTGTAGTAGAGGTGTAGTAGAGGTGTAGTAGAGGTGTAGTAGAGGTGTAGTAGAGGTGTAGTAGAGGTGTAGTCAACCTGTCTGGCAGTGGTTCCCACTGAAGCCTTGGTCACATGCACACTGGTAGGTCGCCACCCTGTCTCTACACGTCCCTCCATTCAGACAAGGCTGGGACAAACACTCGTTGATCTCTGGGACAAGTAAACAAACAAACGAGTAAACATTTGAGTACAGTGAACCAAACACGCCAATATTGACCTCTAGTCTTAATGCTGTTTTCTGTTTCTCTCCCTAATCAACACAGTGTTGATTTTTATCACAGGGAAGATAACCTGTCCTAATTAGATCTCTATCTTTCTCTTGACAATGTAATATCCGTTACCGTCTCGCTCTCTGCTGGGGACACTAAGTAAATGTAATATCCAATGTAATATCTGTTACCGTCAAGCTCTCTGCTGGGGACACTAAGTAAATGTAATATCCAATGTAATATCTGTTACCGTCAAGCTCTCTGCTGGGGACACTAAGTAAATGTAATATCCGTTACCGTCTAGCTCTATGCTGGGGACACTAAGTAAATGTAATATCCGTTACCGTCTAGCTCTATGCTGGGGACA